>NC_061531.1:8002500-8080000 GCF_022379125.1 Scophthalmus maximus | reverse complement strand
CTATTTTGTGCAACAAAAGAAAATCCTGCTGAGGTATATGTGTGGACATGTGTTGCATTTTATGGTGCAAACGCAAGCTTGGAAAAAAGAGCTGAATGTAATTGGTAGCATTAATCTTGTGCTGCTGAAACCCAAACAAAAAATAACTACACACACACACACACACACACACACACACACACACAAGGAACACCAGGAGGGGAAGAGACACTGCTAAACCAGCATCTATATCACCTTGTCATCATTCATGCCACACTGAACACATGCCACCTGAGGCTCAGTGTGTGTGTGTGTGTGTGTGTGTGTGTGTGTGTGTGTGTGTGTGTGTGTGTGTGTGTGTGTGTGTGTGTGTGTGTGTGTGTGTGTGTGTGTGTGTGTGTGTGTGTGTGTGTGTGTGTGTGTGTGTGTGTGTGTGTGTGTGTGTGTGTGTGTGTGTTTTCTCAAGTGACTTCCCTTGGGTCCTCTTTAAAACCTAAATCAGCACCATCATTTTTTTGTTGACACCCCCCGTCCCTCTCAGCCTCAGCATGTGTGTGCACTTGATGCATCACGAGTGCTCTGACATTATACATCATCGCTTTGACTGGTCCTTGTCTTGACGAAGGATCAATGTCTCCATCATGAACACCCACACGGCATTACGGCTCATTTTAACATCATTGTGGAGACCGCCCGTTTTCCCCTTGCAGTAAAACCTCCTCAGACAAAATGTAGAGTTCTTATCACAGAGCAAGATCGCCATGATCACAAGAGAGCCAGAGCAGCTCGTAGTAAGTGAGCACTTGAGATATTATATCTCACATGTCAAGTGCACATTGACAGGACGGGACGCGGGCTCTTCTACCGGAGAAGAAGGCTGTTGTAGAGTCAGGTCAGAGTAAAATGAAATACACTTATATTATTGAAAGTCACTGTCTTCTATTATTAACATCATTTATGTTCTGTCATTGCTCACCAGAGAAGGATTAAGACGACAGCCCAATTGGAGAGCACTTGGCACTTGCTGCTTTAATGCAGCGTGTGTGTGTGTGTGTGTGTGTGTGTGTGTGTGTGTGTGTGTGTGTGTGTGTGTGTGTGTGTGTGTGTGTGTGTGTGTGTGTGTGCGGGTGCGGGTGTGCTCTTACTTGTGTGCTGCAGTGAATGTGTAGCGGTTAACTCTGTGGTGCAGTGCCCGCCCCCCACCCCCTCCCCTCCCACTGCAGCCCCCTTTACCCAAAAATAAGAGGAAAGAAGGAAAAAATAACCCAGAAGATATTTTTATCCTAACTCTGTCAAGGCTTAATTCTCTTCCTCCTCCCGTCAGACTTCTTGTGCCATCTCCCTCACTCAATCTCTCTTATCTTTATGCTTTCAATCACTCCTTTTAGGTGCCCCTTCTCCGCCGTCTGACCCCCACCCCCCACTCTAATGAATAGAGAGATTACTGATATAATGGAGGCTGGGAAGTGAGAGAAATTGGATTGCTTTACAATGATCTTGGTGCTACAGGGGAGAGGAAACGTTGCGTGGGGAATTATTCTGGTGTGCAAAGGAATTGTCCGCATTTCGGTGCGTGCAGCGATGTTCATTCAGGGTTGTTTATGGTCATCTTCCAGCATACACACTGCAGTCAGTGTCCGTATCCCAGCAACGCCCATTTTAGGTCCACCTGTTCGCTGGGCGTCAGCCAGACATACATGAAGACAATCTGCCCGTCCTGTCTGCATCCTGTTCTTGCTAAATTTGTTCGCTGAAACAGAAATATTATATCGATCCATTTTCTTTACACATAAACCTTGAATCGTTCTAAAACAAAACACAGAAGGGTCTCACAAACGTCCAATGTCATAAGACGAGTCGTGCATGTGTTCTTGCGTGTATGTGTGCGTATTCATGTATGCGGAAAAGGTGTGTGAGTGTGACTTCCAGGTAGATGTTTGCAAAGTGCAGAGTGGCTTGTTGTCTTAGAGCACCGGTATTGATTCCAGCACCTCTTTCTCTGCTGTTGTCGCGCATAATTGGGTTCAGCACTGCATTTCCTCCTCCAATCAAATGGCTTAATACTACTTGGTTGCTTGCAGTCCAATCAGATTATTTTAATCACAAAACCCACTTAGTGCCCTTATCGCTGGCTGATTTAATCTGAGTGGTTGTGTCACCGGCTGCCGTTGAACATGTAGTCATTGTGAAATGTTGCCCCACACACTAACACACACATATTACACAGCATCTTTCTTTATTATCTCCTGTCGCCATCCTTCTGACTTTATATAATCATTGGTCCAAGCTGCAGGTTTGTGTGACATGAAATGTCATAATCTGTATATAATAACATTTAATTAATCTATTGTAAATTTACACCGATGAACAGATGGAAAATATATGATGGACATAAAATCTGACATAAACAATAAGCATAAACATAACAAACACCTCACCTGCGCTGTGGCTTTTTCAAAGACACATCGCACAAATTCATATTTCCATACGTCCATTTAAGTTTTCCCCTGTCGCCACGCAACCACAGAATGGAGAGGAAGAGGAAGGAAAAGAGGAGCTGTGCCCCCCATGTTGTACAAAACCGCTGACAGAAGGAGTGAGGGAGACAGAGTGGGGAAGGACAGCCATGATTAATGTGGAGGCATGTGGACCTAAGAATATCTTCCCACTGCCCTCCATCTTAGCTAATGTGACCTGCCATATGGGTCACTCATTACTCTGTGTGTGTGTGTGTGTGTGTGTGTGTGTGTGTGTGTGTGTGTGTGTGTGTGTGTGTGTGTGTGTGTGTGTGTGTGTGTGTGTGTGTGTGTGCGTGTGTGCGTGTGTGTGCGTGTGCGTGTGTGCGTGAGTCGTACTGTTTATGCTCACTTTCTCTTTCAAAAGTAATACATTTCAAGGAATTTTGGTCTCTTATGTGATACCACACACACACACACACACACACTCACACACACACACACACACACACACACACACACAAACTATTTTTTTCCCAGTATAACGCTTTGTCTCTCCTGTCCAGTTGCCTTTTATTTCTGGAATGTAATCATAATCTTGTCCATGCATGTGAATCAAATACGATCTAATTTATGGCTATAATCTTAAATACAAAAGAGCCTGTTGGAATATTTTAGGGGTCCTAAAGTAACATTTTCTCTTGCTAATCTAATTCAATATCCCTTTTCCTCTGTTTGTCCTCGCCTCCATTCATTCCTTTCCTTTTCTCATTCTCTGGATTTCTCCACCTTCCCCCTTATTTCTCCTTATCTCTCTCACCCACTCCTCTGCCCTCCTCCTCCTCCACTCCTGTCTCTCTCAGGTACATGATGAATGTGACATGGGATGGCAGAGACTTGTCCTTTACCGAGGACGGCTACCAGGAAAACCCAAAGCTGGTGGTCATTGTTCTCAACAAGGAGAGAGAGTGGGAGAAGGTAGGTGTGAAAAACAGTGTGTATCTGGCTCGGTCGTCGTGTGTGTGGAAAGAGAGCAACCACATACTCCTGTGTTCTTCGGTGCAGCAGCTTTCACTGAGGACCCACAGCCCACATCCACCGTCATATTTCGGAGAATTTCCCTGTTTTGTTTTTTTACACGCGTTGAGGTTTTAAGTCTAATATTGTATACTATACTTTTGTTTTACAGTTTTTAAGTATAAAAATAATTGTTTAAATGATTGACCATAACTGGTAGGAAGAAAAACATTGACCACATCAGATGGGGAAATCAAAAATATAGAAAATGTAATTTAATAATGATTTTTTTCTATGTAGGGTTCTGCTGTTCTTGTTCGTGTGTGGGTATCTGCTTCAATTGTTGAATTCTCTCTATGAGGAATATTCTCAGTATTTATCACTACTACTGTTTTTTTTTACAGTTTCTGCAATTTCTATACTTATTTAACACATTTGTGAAAACACCGTATACGCCGATAATACAAATCTTTTGTCCTTCTCCTTCACTGTCTGACACGTGATTGTTTCCTTTACCAAATAGCTACCTTATGCATCGCATACACGGATGGGTAGGTAACAGTGAAAACCATTGTGGAGTGCTACCTACTGTATAGAAAAATGTAATTAAATTAAAGGGAAAAAAATTAAAACATAGCAGCACTGCCCACAATCTTTTTCCTGGCGATTGACCAATGACAAATTAAGTACAAAACCGGCAGGAAGTGCTACAGACTAGAAATGAAACACAACACTAAGCTGATTTTTGACCTCATTTACCAGTATGCCTAGATTTCTACATGTGGAAGCTTTGATGAAGAACGGCCACTGTAAAAAGTATTCTTGCTGTTGGAATGGACTTTGAATGGCAGCCGTGTATCTCTGCACCTACATCCGGCTGCTTCAGACCGGATTAAACGCTCAAATCCAATGTCCTCATAGCTCATAGCTGAGAGTGGATGAGGCTGAGAAGAAAGAATTTGAGAGAAGAATAGCAAAAGAGAGAGGTGTGGCAAAAGAAAGGATTTGGATAAGGAAGAAGGGGGGAGAGGTATGTTGTCTTTTTTTGTCTTTTACACCCTTCACCACTTTCTATCTGCTTCACTCTCCTCTTCTCCTGACATGACGTCTTGCGTCTTTCTCTTTCCCTCTCCACCCCATCTTCTCTCCTTCACCTTTACTTATCCCCTCGGTCTCCATCGTTGCATCCACTCCTCCATTCCCCCCCCCCCCCTTCATCCCTGTCCCTTCCACTTCTTTCCCAGGCCAGATAATCTGTGCACTCTGCCTGTCGTTAGCTGTGATTGCTGTTGTGGTCTCTGATATCACCTCAAACAACAGTTAATCAAAACCTGAGACCTCCATTTATGGGGGCGGCAAAGGATCACTGCTCTCGTGTGTGTGTGTGTGTGTGTGTGTGTGTGTGTGTGTGTGCGTGTGCGTGCGCGCACACACACACCCATGTGTCTACGTTTACCCTTTCACACTGGTTATTGACAGAAACACTATTCAAGAGACTTGTGCTTTGACTAATCTGTTTTTTATTCAGGTCACATCTGTGTGTGTGTGTGTGTGTGTGTGTGTGTGTGTGTGTGTGTGTGTGTGTGTGTGTGTGTGTGTGTGTGTGTGTGTGTGTGTGTTACAGTATTCGCTTCAGTTTGCCGCAATCCGCACAGTCTCCACCCAATCTTTGAGTCTAGCTATTTCATATTTCATAGTGACACACACCGAGGCACACAAAAAGACCCTTTGTCGCTGTGCTGAGGGGAGGTGCTGTGTGTTGTTGTAAACAGAGAGCCTGTGAAATTGATCAGCACCACTTCACTGTGCTGCAGAGAAAGAGACGGAAAGCTAGAGAGACACCGAGACCCAAAGTGGAAATATAATTGGGAGCTTCTCTCTCTCTCTCTCTCTCTATCCCCCCCCCCCCCCCTCCCTCTGTCAGTCTGGTGCAGCCGTCCCACCCATGCACCAGAAATCGGCAGCACCCAGCGAGAAAGAGAGAGAGAGAGAGAGAGACTCCATGACGATCGAGAGATAAAAATTCAGTAACTGCTCTAAAATATGGATACGTACTAAAAATATGAAATGTGTCCCCTTGGGGCACAGGAGAGACAGAAGAGAGACGGGGGGGAGGAGAGAGCAACACGGAGCGATAGCGAAAACGAGCTTGGCGATAGACAGATGGGCTGAGATAGTGGGAGCAAATGAGCGCAAGAAAAGTAGACGGAAAGAGAGGGAAGCGGAGGAAGAGAGAGGTGGAACGGAGCTACCGCCATGTGAATGTGCTCCCGTTTCCCCCCCACCCACTACAGGTGTTCGGCACTTGGCTTTTCAAAAGAATCCATACCTGCGGTTTTCTGCAGCACAGAAAACCGCTGTGCTGCGGTTTCTCTTATTTATTTTTTTCTTTAAGTTTTGTGTAAGAGCCGCGTATCTGCACATGTTTGTGGTGTTGTGGAATTGTTTTTGGGGATTAGTCAATTCTGGTTTCTTATTTAAAAGGAAGAGCAGATTGCAGCGAGTCATGCAGGAGCATGACTCTCCCAAGGCTGGATGCAGCGTGGCGTTATGGGGGGATTTATGCAAAATTAGGCATTGATCTGGGAAAAAGAATGTCCCGTGTCATCTGAACAGATAAAGCAGCAAGAAAGATTAACACTTAAGATGGATGCTGCCAGGTCAGGAGGAGGATACTTAAGTACTCACTGTACATTAATGTGTAGGGGGGGGGGGGAATGGTGCATTAAAAGCAATAAATTAATTAAACTTTGATCTAGTAGCAAACAGATTAAAGGCTTCAGTTTTACTTTGAGGATAAAAGCTACACACACACACGGTTTTAACTTAATGTTTGTGTGTTTGCACTCATTTCATTGCACTTTCTTTTTCAAATGCACTCATTTCATTGCACTTTCTTTTTCAAATGCACTCGACATATTTGCTTTTATAACATGATAATACAGAATGTGTATCGTACGACTCTTATGTCATTTATAATATCGCTCCTGCCACGTTGACGGGCGTCGCAGCCGGCCTCTAGTTAACATTTGATTTCATTCATACAAATATGATTGTGAGGCTTTAACTAAATATTAATGTTACACATGACTCATCCCGAATATCAGATAGATAGATAGATAGATAGATAGATAGATAGATAGATAGATAGATAGATAGATAGATAGATAGATAGGCAGGCAGACAAGAAACGTCAAGAAACGCTATGGGTGAGATAATGAAGTTGAAAAATGATCCTAGATAGGAAAAGGAGGAGTAGAAACCTTTCACTTACTGTATTAGTCTCCTGAAAAGCTTTGCTGAAATTCATAAATATGTATGTATGGACTCCCGGGCTTTTAGAACACAAAACTCCCCGTGTGGAAGCAGAACATGTGAAGCGATCCAGTAAAAAACACAGCAGCGTTTCACAGTGGGAGAAACGTTGTGCAAATAGACAGCTCCATCATCAGTGGAATGATGTTGGCATTTCTCACTGTATCCGCGGTTACAGTGCAACTTCACCGACTGAATGAGGAAAGTGTATTTACCGATAAGAGCCAGGATGTTATGTTTTATTCCTGCTGAGTAGATGGAGTGTGTAAATTGCTCCAGGAACTGCTGCAGTGTTAGCAGCCCGTTCGCAAAATAATTATTACAGACAGCATGGGATTTGTGCTTGGAGAATCACAATATGGAGAGCAGACACACCAAAGCCCACATGCGTCCACACACACACACACACACACACACACACATTTTCTGTCCAGGCATTGCTATTCTCTCACTCTTAATAAAAGCACTTCACTTCAAGGAAAGATGTCTGAATCCATGCATGCAGTTTTCTCTTGCTCTTCCACTCTGTCATCTTCTTTCTCTCTGCCCTTGTTTTTTCTCCCTCTCTCTCTCTCCCTCTCTCTCTCTCTCTCTCTCCCTCTCTCTCTCTCTCTCTCTCTCTCACACACATTCAAACATACAAACAGTGAGAGAGGGAGAGCGGAATCCATTTTACTGACATCATTTCGTCTGACAGGAGTGACAGATACTGTTTTATGACTGAATGGGTTTCTCCGCGCTATTAGGAACTCGTTCTCCCATAATGCAACGTGCCACAGCGATAACTCTCCCAGAGAGACTGGCACAGAGAAGGTGCTCAGTGTAAGAGCCCTGTCCCTTCTTACTTCTTTTATCATACTGTCTCACTTGTCCAATCGGGCTCAGGCTTATTGTAGCTTGGCTGTGTGTGTGTGTGTGTGTGTGTGTGTGTGTGTGTGTGTGTGTGTGTGTGTGTGTGTGTGTGTGTGTGTGTGTGTGTGTGTGTGTGTGTGTGTGTGTGTGTGTGTGTGTGTGTGTGTGTGTGTGTGTGTGTGTGTGTGTGTTTTTTGAGAGAGAGGTGGTGTCCAATAGATGAACTAAAGAACATGACATACAGGAACAGAACAGAAGCCCCAGTAAGAGCAGGGAGAAAATAGAGGTGACAAAACAAAGAGTAGTGGATGAACTAACACACGACTCTTCTGGGGCAGAGTGTCATCTCATCACCAAGCGGCTCTAAATCCATCGCAGGGTGACGATGCGGTAGGATTGCCGCCATGGGATCCTGTGATGCATACTCCCATAGGCCCGATCATCATTACCCCCCACTGGTGTCGTATTACACACACACACACACACACACACACACACACACACACTTCTTTCTACGTATTTCATACTGCCAGATCCAGCATTCCTTGTGCTGGTCGGTCGATAGAGAGAATCCTCTCTTCTCTCTGGGCATTAATTTATAACCCCTCTTTTTTTAATTAGAGAGAGGGGGAGACAAAGAGGAAGAGAGAAGAGCAGGAGGACAGGAAATAAGCTGCTGAAGTCAGCTTCTTCTTCCCCTCCTCCTCTGCCATGTCTTTTTTTTTTTTCAACCATCTTCTTACCGGAACATTTATCTCTCCTCGGGGTTTATTGACTCATCCAACCAAATCAGGGACACTGCTCAAAATACGTGCTTTCACGTTTTCAGTTACGTCGGCAAAGTGTGATTTCTTTTTTCTTCCCCGCGCTCTAAACATTTGAAATCACACATTATGTTTCATTGTGAAAACAGCAGCGGAGTGCACATATCAGCACAGTAGACACAGGGAGGAAGTGCTGCTTTAGGGTCTATGAAGACCAGGACATCACTGATCCCAAAACATTTAGAACCCCAAATCCTTCCTGTGCTATTCCTCTCTGACTCATCTTTGCATTTTTGTTTTCAGATTCCCATTATTTCTGTCACACAAGTCTTGTGTGACTTATTATGCACCAATTCCTCCCTCCTTTTACATTACCAATGCTATTTCCTACTTTGCCTCCCCACCCCTTTGAAAGACACACATAGATGTATGTGTGCTTTGCGCACCGCACTCACTCACTTGTGAAATGCAAAACAGCTTTAGTTTAGACAGATAGACAACTGCGGCCGTTCCCAGGAGAAGGAAGGTGACACACGAGGAACCGCACACTTGCCACCTCAGCGTACAGTCCTGCCCTCCCTCCTCCACGCACGCACGGACGCACACACACACACACACACACACACACACACACAAACACACACACAGATGTAGCCGAAAGCAGAGAGAGCAGTTGACAGTGGCGCAGTCCAAGAGCTGAGAAAAGTGGCTAATCCCTGTCACATGATAGAAAAAACACTCACAGCAAAACAATTAAAATGCTAATTTCACCTCCTCGCTGATAGCCTGTTAATGACTTGCCTGCAGGCTAAGCAACACAAGGAGTGTGTGCATATACTGTATGAGTGTGTGTCCAGGTGACAACCACTGTCCTTTGGCTCCAGGGTCCCAGATCAGCACAGCTCTATAACTGGATATGTATCGTGTGTCTGCAGTTGGACACGGTGGGAGATCCCTTAAAATTATTTTTTTATTCTCACACACGTGCCCATAATCGTTCCCCCACTTTCCCCCAATCCGACCCCGAATCGTCATATTTACACCATTGAGCGTGTGTGTTGCTCTGTGTTTTGTGCGTGCACGACGTGTGTGCGTCGCGTGAGACTTTTGGCAATAGAGTCAACCGCTTCACTCCTCACTCCAGCTGCATTGTTGTTTTAGGCTTTCGGAGATAGAGAGACGAAAGAAAAACTTTTGAAATGGAGGGGAAGAGTGAGAGCGAGGTTTTGCCATTTTCTTGCTCCTGTAACATTAATAATTGAGAGTCGAGCAAAAGCCTTTGCTGCCTGCTGCTGTCTCTCTATCCCCCTCTCTGATTCCCCTGTCTGACAAGGAACATGCGTAAATGGCGCAGTCACACACACACAGCACACGCTCACATACACACACGCTCACATACACACATACACACATACACACACACACACACACACACACACAGCACACGCTCACATACACACACGCTCACATACACACATACACACACACACACACATACACACACACACACACACACACACACACACACACACACACACACACACACACACAGCACACGCTCACATACATGCATATACAGACAGGTGTGGTTGGCTAGAGAGCATCCATAGGGGGAATCTTTGACATCTCCGCTCAGAAAACCTTCTGAATTATTAACAGCGCCACAGCACCACCATACTGCCCCGCTCCCTTATCTTTTTCATATATATTTGCAATTCTAGCCATACTGTATATTCCTCTGTGTGCCTTTTGTCATGCATCCCCACACACCCTGCGTTATGTTATGTTGTACCTACAGTCCTTACGGCGGTCGCATTTATTATGGCCTGGCGACAACATGTATTCCGATCTGTGTGTCTTTGTCTTGAAAGAGGCGGCATATGTAATATTAAAAAGAAATGTTCACTTGTGTCTGCATTCTTAATCATCTCCACTTCCTGTCTGCTTTGAGTTATTATGCAGCTGACTACAGCAGTTAGGAGATTTACAGGTAAATAACAGTAACACACTGTGTTTTTTTGTTTTTTTTTGAAACCTTGACATGTTATGATCACAGATGGTGACGGTGGAGAGTTTTTCCCAAACTTTCCTTTTTCTGCCCACATTTGATCTGACGGCAACAAACTTGCCAAATATGTAGAGAGACTGTCTTTGCAGTTTGAGCTCATGGGTGTAAATCCAACAACAGCCAGTGCCACCGTTACAGCAAGTGTCTTCAGGGAGATGCTGACTCCCAACCTGCTAACTAACTTCTAAGTATTGGATAAAAACCCCACATGTAAATGTAACTATTAATGACTCAACAGCCTTGGTGTGAGGTACCTAGTAGATGATTTACCTACTCACCCTTTTTCTTTTACTCTCCTTCCTTCCAGATGGGCAAGCTGGACAACCGCAGCCTGACACTCAAGTACCCAGTGTGGCCGCGCTTCAACTCCTTCGGTGATGCCGAGCTCGACGACAACCACCTGTCCATCGTCACCTTAGAGGAGAAACCTTTCGTTATTGTGGAGGATGTGGAGAGGCTCACCGGGACATGCATGAGGAACTCTGTCCCCTGCAGGAAGCATATCAAAGAGTAGGTTTCCCCATCTATCCATCTATTTATCGATGTATCGATCTAGCTACATGGCTAGTGCATAGACTACATGAAAATGGACAAAGCCTCTAGACATAGACACTATTAAGTGAAGCGCCAATGCAGAAGTGTCTGAAACTTGTATTCTCTGGTGTGACCGGCAGAGGGCGACTCCGCTGGTGACAAAAAGATCCTCTTCTCACGTGATAGACAACAGAATGCATTGGGGTTGAGGCTACCCTGTGATTCACAGCTCCACAGGTGCAGGTATAGGTGAACATGTAGTGTCCTTGAGCTCTCAGTCCACTTCTAGTTTCAAAAAACTAAGATTGCGCCCGGCAAAATACCAAACTCAAGTTTCCAAAACGGCAGTTCACAAACCACAATGGGTTGCTGCTTGATCTAGGTATCTAGTTGTTATTCTCAGTGAACATGACCAGTTCTATCTGATTGGTTTAATACAAAATCTAATAACAGAGGAAAAGCTGTAACACTTATTATATAGATTAACCTGATAGGCATAGAGATACTAGTATTACATAGTGTAGTGTATCTTCAGTCATGCAACCTTTTTACCCCGAAGATGTAAGATTCAGTGTTGTGATATAAATATGACCATAGACTGAGCAGTGGAGGTGTTAAGGGTTTAAGACGATATGTATCATACAACACTTAGTGACTGAACTGCTATATCCATTCGATGCAATCTACTAACTAACTAACTGACAGGCAACTTTGTACATTTGTAAAATGGGACTAAGCATCATTGACAATTAAAGTCCATATAATGTATCCGAGGTGATACAAACTAAATTGTTTCCATTTCCTTCAGCATTATGTGTGGGCTTCCTCTCTCTCACTCTTCCTCATTGTGTGGCAAGAGGTGCAGTGTGTGCGGTCTATGCAGCAGCTTCTCTTCCTCCCCCTGAAAATGGAGGCGACTGCTGAACTCAGCAGTTTACTTCCTCCCTTTTAGCAATTTTCCCTCTTTTGCCCAAATTTTCTTGCCTCCTGCCATAGTATGTTCTTGAAGTACTGTACACATACGCAAAGACACACACACAGTGACACAGGCTGTTTGTGTGAGTGCTGCCAATCAAACCATGTAATTGGTTTGCAGATCATTTAATATAATTTTTCTCCAGTGGAACGCAGACACTCACGGGCACGCTTACAGTTAGATTGACATGTACTGTACACACTGTGTGACTCTTATCGCTACTCACTATACATGCATGTACTGTGTACAAAGTAAGTCTTTAACAACTACGTGTGCACGCACACACACACACACACACACACACACACACACACACTCAGAGCTGATTAAGCGGTAATAAGGTCCCAAGGAAGAGGCAAGCAGAGATTTCCATCTAGAATCACTGTGAAGTAGGGCGGAGGATAAAGCATCTCCAAGGAGGAGCGCAAACACACACAAGCTCGTACACACTCTCCGTTGCCACATGTCCACTCTCTCACAGGCCAATGCGTCCGGGTGCATTCCTCCCTCCCACAGCGCAATTCCCACTCAAGCATCCGCGGTGTCCATTTGGAGAACGAGGGTTAGATGGAGGGAAGGGAAGACACAGAGGGAGAGAGAGAGAGAGAGAGAGAGACAGAGAGACAGAGAGAGAGAGAGAGAGAGAGGAGTGGTGCAGGAGTTGGGGTGGTGGAGGACTATCCATGCATGCAGAACCACAAATTCACTCATCCAGGCTGGGCCTAAGAACAACTAACACACACAATCACACGTATACCCACACTGCCCTCTCTGGAGACCCCTCAGGCCCTGTAGTGTTTCTATATCAAGTTGGCCTGGCAACTTCACAAACAGCCTCCATAACGTCACATGCTCTCAGTGCCTGGACTGTACCGCGGTCCGATTAAATGGGTACACTGTGTTCATGGATGCAGCGACTACAGTTCTGACCTATATGTCACTGGCCCTGCCAGCTGAACCTGCCAAGAGTTGACTTGGTTGTCCTTGTTTCTGTTATTCTTATCACAGGTCCCGTTCCCTGCACGACCCCCCCCCCCCCCCCCCCGTACCACTTTATCGTCACGAGTCGCATCAACGTAACATGTTGTCATCATTTCAGCATATAAAAATATATATATATATATACAATATATTCTGCTTTTTATCATGCTCTATGTGTAGAAAATCTGTCGTTTAATTTGGAATCACTGAAGATATTGAATGCTTTTTAAGACGCACATATGTCATGCATGCAGAAACACATGCCGACGATCTTTTCTCTCCTATTGTCCATTGCTGATGCTCATTTATCCGTCCACTTATTCGGCTCTGCAGCCTTTATTTGATATCGGTGAGGAAACAGAACTCATATTGCTCCTGTGGTAATGTATCAGCCTGATGTCCTGTTGACAAACGGTATGTTTGTGGGAGCATTTAGATGCAAATTAGCTTATTTATTTCATTTTCAATTTGCTTTAACAGCTGCTGGAGATAATCTCTGGTTTTATCTGTTTCAAAAAATGACTCCGGGTGATTGCGCAGCATTTCACAAAAAGTAATTTTGCAACTGCTGACAGATCAGCCAGGGCCTTGCCTTTTCAAATGAACCTTCCTTGTCTTGTGTGACACTATAAGACCATGAAGAGGGAAATTCTTTTTCGGTTTTAGGACAGTAAAGAGTTCCATTTGAGGTGACATTCATTTGACAGATCGATGGTGACTGGTGGGGGTAGCACTACTTGGGGCAAATAAACAAGAACGAAAAAAACAGCCAATGTTTTTTTCTGCTGCTACAGAGTTCCTCCAAAGTGACACAGTTTCAGTTCTGAAGGTAACTGCAGAGTCACGGCCGTATGTGTGGGGGATCTTTTTTTTCTCACTTTCCGTCAAGTTTGTGTCCGGGTTGTTAAACTAAAGGACGAGGATATCTTCCACTAATTAGCACACATCTAAAAGTTAAATGAGAGTCCCAGGTGGCTGAAAGTTGCCGTGCGCGCGTGCGTGCGTCTGAACTCTCCTCTCAAATTCATACCCACAGATGGTACAAGGCTTGCATATGCAGTGCCGTCATGAACCCCCTTCTGCAGAGAGACAGCGGAGAAAAGAGGAGAGAGAGGCATAGTTTTCTAATGTCACTTAAAGGTGAAAAAGTCCCAGGGTGATATTCCTACATTGGTGCTTTCACATAAAATGCTTCAGTTCTGATGAAAAAAGGAGGCTCATAATGTTTTGTTTGTTTGTTACGAAAACGTAATTTTACACAGTCACTCCTCTTTTGCATTCAAAGAGCTGGCACGTTTGCTATTTGGCCAAATCGGAGTATTATATGTATATATGAGACCACTCTTTTTGTGTGTCCAATCAGCTGCTGTTGAAACTCATCATCTAATGATGTGACTTTCTTGTCCGTGTTTTCTGCAGCAACACAACAGAGGCTGGTGGGACGTACATCAAGAAGTGCTGCAAAGGCTTCTGCATTGATATTCTCAAGAAAATTGCAAAGTACGTCAAGTTCACCTATGACCTGTACCTGGTAACCAATGGCAAGCATGGAAAGAAGATCAACAATGTCTGGAATGGGATGGTGGGAGAGGTGAGACAAGCAGGTGTTTGTGTGTATGTGTGTGTGTGTGCGTGTGCCTGTGTGATGTAAAATGTGCAAATATATAATTTATACTGTACATACAATCCAGTTAAAATGTCTTCTACTCATCGTGAAAGTTAGATGCAATCCACATACAACTAATTAGTAAGGAGATTGAGCTGGGTTTCTTTTAATAAGAGTATTGATCGGTCTTCACCTTCGGGTGTGTGGAAGAGAGGATCGGCCTGCTCTAAGTTGAAGCTGCACGTGTTGACTTTGAAAGAAATTCACGGGGATAACAAAAAAATCCACTTTTGCATCCACTGTAAATGCCGAGAGAGTAAACAAGTCGTAGCCAATCCAGCAGTACAGTCAGTCCTCCTCCATAGCTTTAATTACCAGCTTTAACTTGAAGTAAAGTCCCAGAGTTCATTTCAAGACTATAAACTTCATAACTGTCTATATTTTTCATGACAAACTTTAGTCATTGAGTTGAAGTTCATCTTATTCAAAGCCCGCTTGCATTTTGATTATATTCATTAAGTTTCGACCTGAGAGTACGAACAATAAAAATGTCCAATCAATAAAATGAATATTCTGTTGCATGGAAAAGGTGAGTTTATTCATTTATGTTAGTTTTTACTGTTTTGCCATGAAGGGTAAAATCTTCCGAGCCCAGATCGAGTTAGGAGACGACTGAGACAAATAACCAAGCCGATTTTATGAGCATTATGAATCTTGCTTCTCGTGTGTTTCTTAGGGTGCAGGTGTAGAAAACCGCCTCCATGTCCCTGCTCGTCTGCCTGCTCTCTGTTTCAACTAAAAACTGAACGGGGGATTTGAACAAACACAGTAATGAGTGTAGTGCAGCTTCATCAGGCAGCCGTGCCATTGGTTGTGTGTTGCATTTTAGTGCCCTTTATCATGGAAAACCCCAGTGAATGCCAAAGTGATTAAAAAATATGATGTAAAATGTCTTCTTCTCCTTCTTTTCCTGCCTCCACCTCCTACAACACATCTTTTTTTTTTCTTTTTTGTCTTCCCACTCATTTACTCATCTTCCTTTCCTCAACTTTACAACCTTGCTCTTCTCTCATTCCCTCCATCCTTTTTTCCAACTCCTGCACATGCATCTCCCCCTTCTCCCTCTCTTCACCCCTCCCTATATCTCTATCTTCCTTCATACCTACCCACTCACTGTCCTCATCCATCCATCGTCCCTCTCCTCCGCCCCTGATAGGTGGTCTATAAGAAAGCCGTCATGGCCGTCGGATCTCTGACGATCAATGAGGAGCGTTCTGAGGTCATCGATTTCTCCGTCCCGTTCGTGGAAACCGGGATCAGCGTCATGGTCTCCCGTAGCAATGGAACTGTGTCCCCGTCAGCCTTCCTAGGTAACTCACACTGCATAACTGTTGCGCTCTTGGTTGAGGAGGATCCCGTTTGCTCTTCTGTTTGTGTGAGTGTCGAAGGGTATTTATTTGTGCGTTTGCGTGTGTGTTTGTTCCCCGAGATACAGAGATGACAACACAATTCAGTTCCTTTTATACAGCTGTCAATACTCGCTCTCTTATCTGAGGGATTTAAGCCCAAATTCTGCTTCCTGCCACATTGACTCTGACTTACCTGAGAGGGACTTAACCTGAGTGATCATGGATATCCCCATTATGGCTGCTCAGTCACATCCGCTTGATGTGTGGCGTTCCAGCGTGACACAAGGACACACGCACACACACACACACGCACACACACAGAGGCACAAAGACACATACGCAGGTATGCACACTGACATGTGTGCAGCATGCAGTTAGTTCTGTGAAAGTGCCAATTATAAAGGCTTAGCAGAAAGAAACCCATAATGGCTGCTCGCCAACCGACACACAAACACACGCTCACACACATTCTTGGACACACACAGTGCGCAGCCCCGTGCCAGCAGCACTCTCCCATACATTAGAGCAGGGTTTAATCTCTGCGGTAGTCTTGTGAACTCAGAGGGAGGACAGGAGTGCTGACACCAGGCCTTCCTATACTGTACACCTCCTCACACTGTCAAAGAAGAGGTGTGCCTGAGTGTATGCAAGAGTTTGTGTGTGCGTGTTTGCGTGTGTGTCCGTGTGCGTGTGTGTAGGGGCTCTGTGAACATGCAAGAGTCAGCTTGTTACCCATGCAGTTCTTTCCTCTGCGTGGGTGTGTGTGTGTCTATACGTGATTGATTTATTCATTCAATTCATGGAAACACAGTAGGGAGCGTGCGTTAAGCAAAAAAAAGTGAAGTGTAAGATATATATAATATGTAACACAGCTTGTGTTAATACCTAATCTCTGTCCTCTTATCTCTCTCTCTATCTCAGAGCCATTCAGTGCATCAGTGTGGGTGATGATGTTTGTGATGCTCCTACTGGTGACTGCAATGGCTGTCTTCATGTTTGAGTACATCAGTCCGCTGGGCTTCAACCGAAACCTGGCACAGGGAAAAGGTGAGCGTAGATATTAAAATCTTGGTTTCAGATTTTGTTTTCTCACCCTGCTCCCAAATGTCTTCTAAACCATCTGTCATTCCCTCTCTCTCAGATCCCCATGGCCCGTCTTTCACCATGGGCAAGGCCGTGTGGCTGCTGTGGGGTCTGGTCTTCAACAACTCCGTGCCAGTGCAAAACCCGAAAGGGACCACGAGTAAGTTCATCGTGTCCGTGTGGGCCTTCTTCGCTGTCATCTTCCTGGCCTCCTACACTGCCAACCTGGCCGCCTTCATGATCCAGGAGGAGTTTGTCGACCAAGTCACCGGGCTTTCTGACAACAAGGTAATAGAAGGAAATGGGAAAGGCTTCACCGGCTAAATGCTGGTTTGTTCTGTTAGTTCAGAGGTTAGTTAAGAAAAAGGATGGGATAAAAAAACAACATTTTCACATCTTTTTATCTTTGCATTTTGGTTGCAGCCCTGGAGCTTTGTCACAAAAATTCATTCCATGAGAAAATTATTCCATGCTTTCCATGCTTTTCTCATTTTTAAAACACTGGTCACCTTGTGGTGATTTAGTGGTTCAATCCATCAACCGTTCTGCACCCCTCGAAGTCTAACAGCCTTAAATGTAACTTATAGTGGTTTCAAGTGCAAAGTTGCAAAGACAAGGCTAGCTTTTTAGTGGCTCAGAGGACAGATCTTCAGAAACCAAGTATACATCTGCTGCAACACGAATAGAACAAATGCTGTATATGCATGATAACAGCAAATATCTACTATTAGATCAAATAATCCAAGATCCAGCAATTACAACCTCAGTGATAACATCTGGAACAGTGTTGGACAAGTGTAGGAAATCCACTAAAATCCATAAATGAGTCTCTGATGCAAGTATTTGGAATTGTGTTTGGATTTAAATGCTCAAGCCATCCTGAGTAGGCATGTACATGTGTACTGCAAATGATAAGACATTTTTCATTAAGGGGGAGGCTATTTTGTTAAGGGGTAAATTGAATTTTTGTTCGTTAAAGCTTTGTAAAAGATGACATGCACTGAAATGAAATCATTTATACATAAGAATGAGAAGCAGAATAGAAAAGTACATGTTTGAAGACAGGCTAAAAGATCAGCGGAAAGGTCGAGCCAAACGGAAAGAAATGGAAAGGAAAATCAAGACAGGAGGGCGAAGAGTTCCCGTGGAGGGAAGGACAATTGTATGGGGAGATGCTACGGAGGAGAGAGCATTTGAGAATGATGTAGAGGGTTTTGACAACATACAGAAGGGGGGAGAGGGAAGGAGGGCGGGGGGTAGAGCAACTGGCACGAGGGGGACTGAGGAATAGCGAGGGGCCAAGACGCACAAGATGTTACAAGACAACAGGCGGACAGATATGGGCCACGTTGATGGCTGAGGTGGGGAGAAAGCTAAAGGGATGCGGGAAGACAGTCAGGGTCAGGGAAGAAAGGAACCAGACAAAAAGGCTAAATGGCCATTCAGACAGATATGCTGAGCGAGGCTGGACGCCGTGACAACCGTGACCAGCAAAATGATGAAGAAAAGTCCCCGCCGAGATCCGTGTCAGTGAATATTCCTTTAAACTGCTTTAACTGGTTTTGGACCACTAGGGGGGCTGGAACGCCGCACAACATAGCCACGTCAAAGATGCCTGAGATGAGACTATATGAGTCGATCATGTTCTTTTAGTAAACAGTTGCCTACTTACACATTTAGCCGGCACAGAGCAGCACGGTCGTCCCACTGGAGCTCTCTAATCACCCAAATGTAAGGCAAGTATTTTTAGTTTTAATCCTGCGTTGGTCAGAAATACTGCAGTGGCTTAAGTGCTCTGTCATTTTGTTTTCTGTTTCCATGCAGTGTAGGCCATGTGTACAGTGTGTGAATTTGGTCCCACTTACAAAAAACACTAATCGGATTGGTTGTTTCTCCAACTGTGGAAAAAATACTTGACATTACTCTCATCCCACACATACATTAGAGGCAAAGTGGGATTCAATGTCTTTGTCAAGAAAAAAAAAACACACTTCCACATATTGATGGAGGAGCAAGGGGAACCACCAACCCCGCACTTAACAGCCTGCCAACTGAGCTGATAGGTGATTCAGAAGGCTCGACTACGGTCCAATAGCCTTTTCTTTATTACAATGAGTCATTTAATTCAGTATGAATATACAAAGATTGTGCACAATAGATTGATAGTGAGTGGTGCATAGTAAATCTCTTTGCAAATAGATTGCATCTCTGACTTGCCAGCGGAAACACAACAGTGCTTTGTGTGCCACCTGTGGAGATACAATAAAACTAATTGCTGGCTAAAATGTGGTTGTCCGAGTTTGATACGCTAACTACACAATTAATGCAAACAAAACTGATTAGTTCTAATCTTTTGTGAAGGGAGACTAATGGGTGTTCACTGAGCTGCCTCCCAAGGGCGGTCAGGTAACGGGTCTGTGGGGTCTTAGGCTGTACAAAAAACGGAGATTTGTCATCCCCTTTCTTTTTCGACTGCTCATAGCAGAGAGTGTGTTGCACACACTTCAGGAATTTCAGCAAAGGAGTGCTGCACGTGTATCGGTTTGCCGTGCTGACACGACAACAGCGATAAGCAGGTTTTAAGGATTTGCAACTTTCATCAGTCCAGAAGAAACCTGGAACACAAATTGTGTATAAAAATATATATACATAGACCAAATATCAAAGTACAAATTGAAAAAGAAATATCATGAAATGCTTTCAGTTGCACATTTAGGTAAGGTGAGATATGTTTTGTTGCAGATTTTACAGACAAGGACAATATATTATTGTGATGACTATATGTGCCAGTCTATCTTCCTTCCTTTCAGCACTTTGTTCCGGCCAAGTTCTAATAGATCACCGGTATCACCTTGTTGTATGACTTTAACCATCAGTCCACACGATGGTGTCTTTCATTTCTAGTATCTCTCTAGCCTGTCTTGAAAGGGAGCTTTAAGTGGTAAAGTCATCTTCTATCGGCAGCGTGACTGATGCACCACCAGTTACATGGAATCAATCACAAGCACTGTTGGATGCAGTTGCCCTTGAGAGCGGATGCACCTGTCTGAACACATACACACTTTCTGAAAGATGCAGTGTTGCCGTAACATTGGGAGCAATACCGGCATTGCTTTTAAAGATCAGCTCTTAAAGTGTCCTCAGATTAAGAGAGTAGCCTCAAGGTTTCCTTACATAGAGACAATTCAAATCCAGACCCAAACGCTGAAAAAACAAGTTTTAATTTCCTTCTTTCCTTCCATCCTTTCATCATTCATTTTACTGTTTGCGTTAGGCTAAAACTTTTATCCTGTGACTTTGACCTTGGGCGGATTTGAAAAACAATCAATAGCACAGGTCCTGACCCAACCCGAGCCAATTTGCCAAATTTAATCCAAATTGGATTAAAACCGCCTAAGGTATCGCTGTGACAGACCGACAGACAAACACCACTGATTGCAATACACTCGCCCACTACCAAGTAGCGCTGGTGTGATAGAGATATACAAAAAGAAATCACATAAAGTCCTCGAGAATCCCTGTTTTTAAGAGAGATATGCAGAAAAGCAAAGTGGCATGTGAGGGAGATGGATATGCAGGAGACCCCGAACAAGCAGACACACATACAACAGGGAGTCCTTTGCTTATATAACGGCAGAACTTGCATAATAAGGAGATAGACTAGTTTACAGGAGAAGAGCAAAAAGGAGGAGGAAGAGGAGCAAAAAAACTGGGACAAATCAAAATGGATGAGACGAGAGGAGGGAAGACATTTTCAGGGGAGGCTGGATGAGCTGAGGTAAATGTACCACAGGCAGACACTGTTAATCCTTATTGCAGCATGGTTCCCACTTGGGTTTCGCACAACAACCTCAAAGGTTTGCAGGGAGATTCCGCAGACGGATGTATTGATCTCAACATGTCTTTATATTCCATTTGAAGCCCCCAAATTCCATGCTCTTGAAAATGTTACTTAAAAGCAATTAACAAAAAGAAAACCGGATATTTTGGGAGAAAAAGTTGGGGATTAATTTACATCATTAGTGAATAAGCTCACAATGGTTTTGTGAGTGTGATGCGGTTGGTCATGACCGGTGTCTGGAAGGATACTTTTGTATGATAGGTTACTCCATTAACATAATGTAACTTATCACATTTAATTATTTATTTAAATTTTAAAACTAGGCATTAAAGCAGGAAAAAAAACCCAACTTGGCATCATTTTCACTGCTGGCGAACGAGCTTTGGACTACACAGTAAAGAAGTTAAATATCTCTGAATATCCACTGATGGGCGTTCTTGTCCGCCTTGGCACGGCGGTGGCCCAGGTGAGATCAAAAAAAACGTCCGCCGCCAAATGAACGGAGCGTGTCTTCACATCGGGACGGCTCCTTGTAGGCCAGCGTCAAGCACGATGGCGCCGCGCTGAAAGTTGTCCCAGCGGTTTCGCTGACCCACATTGTCTGGAAATGCGCCAAGAGGAGGAATTTCTGCACGGGAAAAAAAAAGGATGCAAAGCAACAGAATGAACGTTATATAAGCTTTTTCTTCACTGAAAATAACCCCTTTGTAACCACAAACATTTTATGATTAGCAATTGTAATTTTTGTAATTTAATTACATCAAGCTGTTACATGTCACAAGTTACCTCCGAACACGGGCCATGACCATTTGGGGCGGCGAGTCCTCCTCTCTCCACCTGTCTCCGCCACAAACCCTCCGCGGCCTCCGCTCCTCCATTCCCTCATCATCTCCGCATCAAGCTTTCATTAGCAGCAGATGGTGCAGTTCTCGAAAGCCCTTCGCCGGTGATTATCCGGCGAGAGAGGAGCGCTTTGTGCCCAATCTGCATTTCCCCACAGTCGGCCTGGAGATTCAAAGCGCCCATGCCCCCTTTCCCCTTTTTCACGTGTTCCGACCCGTTCTGACCTCAAGGCCCCGACTCCACCTTAAATTAGCTGCAAAGATGGGAAGGAAAGATTAGGGAGGAGGTGGTGACAATAGGGACGGCTGCGTGCGGAGAGGAGGTCTCCTGAGGGGCCGTCGCTTGTGATGCTGACACACACTGCATGACATCACCAGTTCTCACATGCACACGCACAGTAGAGCTCGACTTGTCAACGTGCCCTCACCCTGACCTGATTACACAACAGAGACCCACATTGCGCGCAGGCAGATACAGTATGCATAGATATCCGTATATATTTACATATTCTATTACCTAGATACATTTGTGATGTAAACATGCCACGTGCAGGGTCACTCAGTCAAACATAAATAATCTTTGCAGATGTTTAACAGACGACAGACTGAAAACCAATGCTTACAATGTGCAAATAAAATCCTTCACGTGCGTCTATGTGGAAGCAAAGAAAAACAGACACATATATGAAAACCGCCCTGAAAAATTAATTTACACAGCGGTTTTCATACTATTTAGCAAAACAACTCCTCAGTGTCACACAACACACACACCATGTGGTTGAAGTGGAGCTCATGATACACTCCTCTAATTGATGGGGTTCATCTGTTTCTGGCACTCAGGGCAGATTGTTACCGCAGTGCTTGAGGGTTGCTTGTTACCGCAGTGACAAGCACACTACTACAGAACCCTTGACCTGTACACTGACTAGATTATA
Organism: Scophthalmus maximus; assembly: GCF_022379125.1. Taxonomy (NCBI): domain Eukaryota; kingdom Metazoa; phylum Chordata; class Actinopteri; order Pleuronectiformes; family Scophthalmidae; genus Scophthalmus; species Scophthalmus maximus. The sequence goes on along the minus strand of NC_061531.1, from coordinate 8,057,342 downwards.
CCTGAGGGGGACACTTAGGGGGGAGGAGGGAGATGGAGAGAAATGAAGAGAGGGAAAAAAATGGAGAAGAAAATTAGTTTTAGTAAAGGAGGGAAGAACTGGTCTCTTAACTAGGGTCTTAAGTACTATTGCTTGATATTGTACAGAGTCAATTATAAATCAGATGAAAGTCATAACTAGATATAATGAGTGGAAACATTTGTGGAAAAATTTAAGAGAAGAAAAATATTGAATTAAAGAAAAGAAATGCTTCAGTTGGTAACACACAAATGAATTAAGTTCTTTTCAAATGAAAGTTATCAATTGTGTTCACTTCTTATCTCCTCAACTTGTTAACTTTACTTTTGCGTGTTTCCAATTTGAGTACTTTTTTAAAATTGATAAACAATTTAAATTTTTGCAGTGCTGAAAGGGGTTACTTGTGTTTTTTTTCTACTCAGTTAAAAACTATAATGTTGTTAAAATAATAATCAGCACACTGTTGTTATCTACACACAATGTACAAAATGATGCAATTAAAAATTCTGTGATGTGATGATCCAATATTAGAAACTCAAATTGAATCGCCGGCAATGTTGGGACATGTTCAGACAGGAACATATTACAGGAACTAATGGTTAAGTCTTCGTGATGTACATCCACTGAAAGGCAAATAATGAAGTGCCACACTGTTATGCAGCGCACTTGTTTTGACATAAGAACTGGATTCTTCTTAATTAAAGTAGATCTCCAAGATAAAATACAGCCACTACAGACACTGAATATATATTTTTTTTTCAACATCATATTTTGCCTTTCAAGTTTGGGATTATATAACCACAATATACAGCATGTAACAGGCTATTTTATTATAATCATGAATTTACTCTACATGTATGTGTCAGCCTGAACTATTTATATGCCCTTTTATGCCCTAACACTGTTGGCAGTCGTAGTTAGGGGCATTATGTTTTCGTCCGTCATTCTTATGAAGGAATTTTTTTTTTTTACAAACACTCACTTGGACTCAACGATGAAATTATTAGAAATTGGTGGCCAAGTTCAAAGTCACTTGGATGTCACAAAACACATTTTTAATTATTCCATTTTATTAATGCACTAATCATGATACTTTTTAGGACCAGTGTCTAATCGGATACAATTATGCAGTGATGACATTTAATATCCAAAAGGTCAAAGGTCGACTTCACATCGACATCGAAATGTTCTGAAACATGCCTTTTCCAGTCGTTATTCAGCACCATAAACCTGGCTTAGGAATTAATGTTCTCTCACTGTTTATATCTGTATTTATGTTTAACCTGTTTTTTTTCACTTTGTTTTCTCTCCTCCTTATGTCCTCACCATTATTCCTCTTCCCTCGGCCACAGTTTCAGAACCCATATGCATACTCACCTCCGTTCCGCTTTGGGACGGTCCCAAATGGATCCACCGAGAGGAACATCAGGAAGAACTACCCTGCCATGCACCAGTACATGGTGAAATATCATCAAACTGGCGTTGTGGATGCACTTGTCAGCCTCAAAACAGGGTAAGGAAGCACTGTGCGTGTGTGTTTGTCAGTAAACACACACCTTTACTGATCCAGTATTAAATTATATTAGTAACGCAAAATATATGTGTTTGTATATATATGTATGTATGTATGTGTAAACATATGTGTGTGTGTGTGTGTGTGTGTGTATATATATATATATACATACACACACACATATATACATATACATACACACATATATATATACATACACACGCACACACACACACACATATATATATATATATATACATTCAACGTGTGTGTGTGTTTGTGTGACAGCCCCTCTGAGACTGGGGATGAATGGGCTTCCTCATTGGGAACAGCAGGGTCTATTTTTAGTACTGGTCTTTAATGGGACTGGCAGTGGTGGTGGTGTGTGTATGTGTGTGTGTCAGATAGGAAAGAAGGGAGCGTTATCACAAAGCTAACCAAGGACAGATGGAAAGAGTGGTGGAGAGTGTTGGATGGATAGAGAAGAGGAGGTAAAGATGGTGAAAAGAAAAGGATGGGGGAGAGGCAGAGGGGTGACTTTCATTGCACCATCGCATGGGAAAAAGAGGAAAAGGGGTGGGGTAGGAGGACAAGGGCAAAGTGTCTGATTGGAGGACATGATGGAAGGGTGGAGGGAAGGAGGAAAGGAGCAAGAGAGCAGAGAAGGAGAAAGTGGGTAATGGGATGGAGAAGCGAGGGCGACGGAAAAGAGAAAAGGGGGAGAATTGAGGGTAAGAGTAGAAAAGGGAAAAGTGAGAAGAGAGAGAAGAAGGAGACAGGGAAAGAAGGGGAAGGTTATCAAGGAATGGAGAGATGGGAAGGGAAAAGGGGAAACAAATTGTGAAGGTAAAGGGCGAAAGGTTGATGATATGATATGACAAGACATTATTCCTGATTTGTTAATGGCTACGGGGTGGGATCCAATCAGTGTTCTCATTGGGAGGAGAGAGAGCACACACACGCACGCACTCACGCAGACACACACAGGATAGAATTCTCAATCCATGATTTTTATGCAGGTATTTCTTGCAGCTCATTGTCTCTCATCCACGAGTCATGCATAAACCAGTGTATATAGCTTAAACCATCCCGCCATCGATAATACTCTCCGTCACACTCGCCTTCGCCATTGCATTAATATACAGCTCATGTGTAAACAAGCACACACATACCACATTAAACCAATACTACATGTAACATGCTTAGAAATGAAAACAACACATGCTATTGTGCACACAGCTGCCTGCAGGTGTGTGTGTGTGCGCGTGCGCGTGCGTGTGAGTGTGTGCGTGCGTGTGTGCGTGGGTGTGAGTGTGTGCGTGCAGTAAGTAAGAGGCTCATTGATAATTCTCGTCTGTGTTATTAGCAGATGAGCAACAGTGTGGCGTTCAGCTGTTTGAGGCTTGACGGCTACATTGGCTCTCATCACCCATAGGGCCTGACAGGCTTTACACACAAACTCTGTCACAGGCGCAGGAACCACAAACGGGCACGGTGGAGTAAATGAACGACAAATCAGTTGAATGACCATTGCATCTATATCTGTTGCAAATATATTGTCACAGTGCTGACAAGAGCCGCACTGATCAAACTGACACGAGCACTGTGCTGCCCAGTCATTCATTCATTCATTCATATTCAATGAGAGAGTCACGTCCCAAAGGGCACTGGAGGAACAGCGGAGGGCTCGTTTCTGACAAGAAGTTCATCGCGCCTTAACCTTTGGCTCATGTCATGCTCCATTTACCAGTCAAACATATGCAAATGCACACAGACACTACAATATCTTACATTGTGAACCCATATGGCACTCAACAAATTAAAAATGTCAACGTGCAAATGCGGATGCAGTTAGCGCTGGATTTATTGCCGTTGTGGTAACTTTCCAGAGTTGTAAAATCCTGCCTCGACCCAAAGAGTCGTGTGAGCCTCCAGCCTGAACTCTGTGCACTTTCTTTTCTTCGCGCTAACACAACGTTTTTTTTTATGACCGTCTGTGTCCCGCATGTTTCAACCGAAACTGAATTTGGTACATATAACTTTTTTTGGAATTCCTAAAAACGTTTTAACCCCAATGCTTTACAGTACTCGTGGAATGACATTTACCACAACGTCTACAGTACTGGTGGTGCAGGTGTCATTTGTACTGTTAAAGTGACAGATTCGGTATAGCGTACAGAAGAATGGCTCCTGAAGGGGTGTCAAATAGGATTCAGAGTCACGCTTAATGGCTATTTTGCTGTGTTGAAGTTGACGTTCCAAATCATAGGAGGAACGAGGCAGAGGAAAATGTGAACCGCTGCTTTTTTTTCTTCACCCGCATAAAGGTGTGACACGGGGGCGATGGCTGGAACCCTCTCCAAGCCATCAGTGCTACAGTATGTCTGGGCAGCGTCCACAGACATGCACGCACAAATCCACGCTCAAAGACACGCGCCGGTGCACAGCCACGTCTGCTCAATCACACACACACACACACACACACACACACACACACGCCTGGTTCCCCACAAGTTTGGACACACAGTCTATGTGGATGGAGCCAGTGCTGGGTTAAGCTAATTACACAGCTAAACTATCGGCTGTGAGCCTCCGTTAGAGCGCTGGATCTGACATTCAGTAAATGCCAGCCAGTCACAGCGCTATTAGTCTGCGTGCGTCTGTGTGTGTGTGTGTGTGTGTGTGTGTGTGTGTGTGTGTGTGTGTGTGTGTGTGTGTGTGTGTGTGTGTGTGTGTGTGTGTGTGTGTGTGTGTGTGTGTGTGTGTGTGTGTGTGTGTGTGTGTGTGTGTGTGTGTGTGTGTGTGTGAGAGAGAGAGCAACGCTTAGTTACGGCATCAGTTACATTGAAAATGTCAGTCTGAGTCTGGGATCTTTTACGTTCCACTTCGCAACCTGCTTGTGTGTGTGTGTGTGTGTGTGTGTGTGTGTGTGTGTGTGTGTGTGTGTGTGTGTGTGTGTGTGTGTGTGTGTGTGTGGGTGGGTGGGTGGGTGGGTGGGTGGGTGGGTGGGTGTTTGTGTGTGTGTGGGTGTGTGTGTGCACGTGTGTGGACAGAGACGGAGAGAGAAAGTGACAGTGTCAATGTTTGTGTCTGTCCAAAGTTCTGTTCAGGTCGCCCGTGTGCCTCCGAAGTCCGGTGATCGGTGAGGCGCGCTGTCTCGAGCCTCAGCCACTCCCCACCGCGTCCTCTTGTGTGTTTGGTCACGCTTGGGTCGCAGCTCTGTTGGAGATAAATCAAACGCTTTCCAATTGTTCCGCAAACAGCACATTTCCGACGAAATATACCCCTCTTCTTCTGTCTGTCTCCTCATGTGCAAACTCTGAAACCCCTCTTGCATTGTCTTCATCCCCTCACTCTTCTGTCTCTCTCTTGTGTTCTCTTTTCGTCCTCTGTTGCAGTAAACTGGACGCCTTCATCTACGATGCTGCAGTGTTGAATTACATGGCCGGCAGAGATGAAGGGTGTAAGCTGGTGACCATCGGCAGCGGGTAACTAAAGCTTTAGATCGTTAAAGATACACTTTCACTGTGGATTGTCTACACACCATCATGTGATCCCGACTTGCTTTGACTTCAAACCACCATGTAAGTTGGGCAAAGGGGTTTTGTTTAGGTTACATTAAGAAAAGATGCACCTAAATTCAAGCCACTTGAATTCTGAATTTACTTATTTATTTGACATCATTTTTGTGCCATTACATTAAAAAAGGGTAATTTGCTTCTTCGCTTTCTTGCTCATGGAGTTACTGGTCCTGAGCAGAAGCAGTCAGGCACATAACGCAGCATTTGTTCTTCTCACACTCTGTTTTTTTGGCATAAAAGCAATGAGATACAGCATGTTGCTGAGTTGCCGGTAGGATGATTCCGTTACCTTTGGACAAAGACAGCCCTTTTCCACTTGTTCCCAGCATTTATTCTAAAACTACGCCACCAGTTGCTCACGTTTAGCTTACAAACAGCGTGGTATTGATCTTCTCATCTAATTCTCATCAAGAAAGCAAGTAAGTGTGCTTCCTAAAGTGTCAGACTTTTCCTTTGACTTCTGAAAGACAATCATCATGATCATTCCATACTGGAGTTTGATTTCAGCTTATTTCCGTTGTGTGTAAGCCGTGTCTTCTGTCGTTTCTTTACCTTAAATTTCCATTTGGAAATTCTGGTTAAATTGTAATGAAAATATGTCAATTGGGTTCAAATTGTGATTATATTCTGAGACAGAATAGGCTTCAAAAAATTTGACAATTGGATGGTAGATATACAAGTGATATAATGACTGTAGTGGTATGAGCTCATAAGACCAGGGACCCGCTTGTCTTTGGGTTCAACCAAACATTATCTCTTAGTTATTCTCATATCTGTAACCCATATTTCTTGTTTATGACATATGTGCATCGTTGGGCTGATCCTTAAAGGTATTTTTTGTCACAGTGCCACCATCCAGAGAAACAAAAGTTAAAATATATATGTGTGTGCGTGCGTGTGTGTGTGTGTGTGTGTGTGTGTGTGTGTGTGTGTGTGTGTGTGTGTGTGTGTGTATGTATGTGTGTGTGTGTGCGTGTGTGTGTGTACGTGCTTGCGGTCAGGTACATCTTTGCTACAACAGGTTACGGCATTGCTCTCCAGAAAGGCTCCTACTGGAAACGACAGGTGGACCTGGCTATCCTGGCCATTATCGGAGATGGTGAGAAACACCACTCGCACATGTGTTCTCGTATTCAAATACAATGTGCAGGACGCTCACCCGGAAGGAAAAACAGGTCACAGTATTCCCTGCCAGCATTGTAATTCATGCACAGGTACTCGCACACTCTCTCAGACCCGCGTGCGCATCCCTGCCGCCTCGTCTGCTGACGGCACAAGGGGAAAGCAGCGCAGTATAAATAGTCCTTTGATGTTATTCAGGACACAAAAGGCTGCTCTAAACAGAGGGCAAAGTATGTAAGTTATTCCAATGTAGTCCTCTCTGCAGCACCGGAATTTGTGTGCGTGTGTGTGTTTGTGTTCGCATTGCTCTATCTGAATCGCCACATTCCTCCGTTTACAGAAGCTCTAAGTTTCTTACATAAACAATTTCCCATTTGCGAAAAACTGAGAGAAAGTGAGACGGCTCAAGCTTTTAGTGACGGATTCATTCATCAAAAGCATTTTGCTGATCCAAGTGTTCACAGCCACTCACATTAAGTGCACTGGAGTTGATTAAATGAGCATTGGTGTCACAAGAATCCTCTCTAACCGAATCTTATCGGGGGGCTGCAGAGCATGCAGGCCGCACTCCATCATATTTCATGGCTGAGTAAGTTTTGACCAAAAAATCTGTCTCAGTGTTTAAGTTTTGCTTTGTATTCTTCTCCTGATCATTAATCCCATCCAATCTTCCTACACTTGTAGTTTTTGAAGATATTTAATGCAAAAGAGAAGAAAGACGGAACCAGTCCAATGAGGATGTTGTAAGAGAGAGGGATGGGGCGTGAGAGGAGGCCAGGTCCTTGATAGATGACAGTGACTCGGAGTCTTGGCAGATGCTTCTTGATCAGAGAGACGCAATGTGGGTGGAGAGCATATGGCTTTTCACAGACAGGGGAGACAGGGTGAAGATGTGTTCAGGGGAAGAGTGGATGAAGGTGAAGAACACAGAGACAGACGGAAGGACGGACGGACGGACGGAGACAAAACAGGCTGTCTGAAAACACTTGGTGCTGGTCCACTGGCCGGTACCTGTTTCGCACTCGTACAGCATTTGTACTCTTACACCTTCCTACTTTCAGACAGCACTGTCTTGATCCAGTGTATTATCTTGGAACAGTGCTGCTAATCCAAATTTATACATGTCGACTGTGATTGTAAAATACCATTCGGTCATGGTCAAGAACTGAGGAAGAGTTATTCCAAAGTGCAGATAAGCATTCTAACTGAACCTACACTGAGAGAAAGTCGAGCAACTGTAATGGATTTCGTGTGTGTGGTTCATAATAAGGTCATGGACGAGATAGAATTCTAAAAAGGTTTGTTACTGCACTCAAATGTTTTTTTTAAATATATTTTTCTTTTTTCCTTCTATTTTTAATCCTAGGTTCTTCAGCTAAAACACTTAAGAAAGCCGTGGAAGTGCGGATTAAACTTTTGAACGTGTGTTCCTGTGTTCCGGCTGACCGGTCACCAGACTATTGCCTGAGCTGCCTGGCCACTGAAGGGGACACGATTTGAATTTCAGCAACACTTCCTTCACAGACTCAGAGAAACAGAGCAGACAGTGGCAGCTCCCCACAGCTTTTCCCTTGAATGCATTCTATAAAAAAACAGGAGAACCCAGAGACAAAGTGAACTATTGATAACTAAAGCTCTCATTTATCTTGATTCTCTTCTGTAGCCAGTTCCAAGCATAATGGCATGATGTCATATTAAACAAAGATGCGCCATGGCTACATACATCAGTATCTATTCTATTGGGCAAATCCAACAGGAGACAAATTCTCCTAAGTCCTCAAGGGTTAATGATGTCTTAGTGAGTCTGCACCCCTAAGACATCTAGCTGAACACCACCATGATATTTGTCTTTCCCCACTAGCAGCCTTAGTTATCCAGCCCTGAATGACACAGATTGGATTAGCCACGCGCCAAATGTCACAGAGGAAGCCAGAGAGGGAGGAGGAACAGAGCAAAGGGAACACAGAGTGACGAATGAGAAAAGATAAGGTCTTTGTTGCTTTCTACTTTACTTTCATTAACAATGAAGAAACAATCTCTTTGCCCCATCAGAGGGGACTGGAAGCCTGGTTGCTCGGTGATGCCCAAAGAAATTTATTTTAAACCACAGCCCGGCGAAACAAAAAACAATACATTAGCATTTATCCCATGTAGGCTGTTACATTCTTTTAAATTTAAATTGACTCAAAAGCAGACATAATATATCTTTAAATCTCACGAAGAAATGTTGGAAAAAACACTGAAAACAAAGTAGGAGTCCGACTTATACATCCTTTATGCTTTTAAAGTAATACCGTCTTTGCAGAAAATATGAAACATTTGCCACCATCATATTTGAACCTAATGCAATGATTAAAATGTAAGTTCACAAGATTTTACAGAAGCTTCTACAGGATGTTTTATGTACATGCACAGTGACTTGAATAGAAACTCTATTGCTGTACATCATATAATGCGCTATCCAGGAATAAACTTATGTCTAAGCTTGGGATTTGTTGAATTCAAACCCCAAAGGGCAATTCTGTAAAGGATTTGAGTCTCTCTCTCTCTCTCTGTCTCTCTCTCTGTTCTTTTGCCTTTCAGGGGAAATGGAGGAACTGGAAGCCCAGTGGCTGACAGGAATTTGCCACAATGAGAAGAACGAGGTGATGTCCAGTCAGCTGGATGTGGACAACATGGCTGGGGTCTTCTACATGCTGGCCACAGCCATGGGGCTGTCCCTCATCACCTTTGTCTCTGAGCATCTCTTCTACTGGAGGCTCAGATACTGCTTCACCGGGGTCTGCTCTGGCACGCCCGGCCTCCTGTTCTCCATCAGCCGGGTGAGGACAGGTTTTTTTGTGTGTTGTATGTTTGCGTGTGCAGACATTTGCTACAAGCAAGGTGTACAAAGTTGAATTGGGGTTTGGGAGAACAAACACCTGCTACAGCTTTACATAGACATACATCTTTAATGAAAACGAGACACACTTTGGAACAACAATCTTGAAATTGGCCCAACAGTCAACTTCCAGAAACGGGCCATTAAGTGTGTGAACATGTGAGTATGTGGCTCTTTTGTTTTAATAGTGGTTGTGTTCAAGGCTACAAGGTGCAACGAAGCACTGCAACTATATTGGGGAATAATTCTGCCTTATTGAGGTCAGACAGGCCTGTTTTAGTTCTGTTCTCCATGAACAGAGCAAGGGAAGCAGAGCAAGTACGCACGTACCCAAACATGCGGAGGAAGAGAGCTACTGCTAAAGTAAACCGAGTGAAACAAGGGAGAAGGCTGCGCAGAGGAGAATGGGGAGGGAGCGATGGGGATGAAAGCAGGAGGGGGGATCACGAGGCAGCCCTGAATATAGACAAAAATAGATCTTAATTGCAGCATGCTTTTTTTTTTTGGGTGGAATCACAGCAACCCACGCTAAATCAATCTATTCCCTCTCACTCCACTAAAAGGTCAGCGTTCTCCCTGGTTGTGTGTGAGAACCGAAGACATGGACGTGCATTCCTAAATGCACTGCAGTGTCTCTGCACTATTTTGGGGGCAAAGTGTTGTTTGCAAAGTTAACAGAGCGGCATAGGGAAGAGAAAAAAAGAAAAAAAAACGAAGGGGCACGATACATCCTTAATGGGCTTTCTTGTGTTGATAGAGTCCACAAAATGTGAGCTAAACCAAAAAGCACTTAAAATCTGTTAACAGGAGTAATGCTTTTTATTTGTCTAACAGGGAAATGGTTGCAGCGTGAAAAGAATTTGAGGTTGTTTTTCTGAGAAACCACAGAAGGAGTGCTCTATTGCATTACTCTGTCATTCGATTAGCAGTCGCTAGCTCAAATAAATAACCCATAATTTATTGTATTTCCCTCACAGTCAAAGTGAAGGTAATTTCTGCTGTTTGCTGTTTCTCAAAGAATCTGTGTACCCTGTAGTGCCTCTGAGGGAGGCCGGCAGCATGCAATTATACAAAAGACACAATGGAACCAGCTTCTTGTATTTTTTAGTATTGTTGATTTAGGTGACTTAGTTGGATGGAGCCTACTTCCTTTACATTTTTTACAAAATAGAGTTTTTTTAGACCGTATAGTTGTTCTGTCAAGTTGATGGAGCTACTGGAATAGTTTTTCATTGCATTGCATCCCAATTTATCCCTTTAGAAAATATAGGGGACTGGTTGTTTTTGGGGTTATGATACTGTAGATAGGAGTTTGTGCTGGCAGTGGTGCTAAATACCGTTTTGGTGTGCTGGTTGGATAACTTTCTTTGGTAATTTTGTGTGTGTTTTGTTGTCTTGGTGTCTACATGATTAATTCTGAATCCTTTCTACTGAAGTACTTCCCTATTATATAGTTCTCACTGCAAGTAAACAAAACAATGTTCATATAGTCAAAGTCTTACAAATCAAAGGACATGAAATAAAGCTTCTTTTTTATAATATGTTTGGTTTGAATAGAGGAGTAATAATTATTGTCTTTTTCTCTCCATTTCAATTCTTCATTATGTTCAATTTTCTGTCTTGCATTCCATGTATCTCTTTACCTTTCTCATTCACCTCTTCCTCCCATTGTCTCCTGTTACCCTTCTTCACTTTTTCATTTGTCTTTCCTTCCCATTACACTTCATCCATATGTCTCCATGCAGGGAATCTGGAGTTGCATCCACGGAGTCCATATTGACATGAAGAAAAAGACAGATCTGGATTTTAGCCCTCAGGACAAAATGCTTAAGCTCATTAAGTCAGCCAAACAGATGACCAACATGTCAAACCTGAGCGGCTCCCGCATGAACTCACCCAAACGTGAGTTCATGCACTCAGCTGGCCCAATGATCATGGACATGATGGCAGAGAAGGGAAACTTCATCTATGCTGACAACCGAAGCTATGCTCCCAAAGATATGATCTATGGAGACACTGGTGACCTGCAGTCTTATCTTGCTAACCGCCACAAAGATCACCTTAACAACTACATCTTCCAGGGGGGGCAGCATCCTTTGACCCTAAATGATGCCAATCCCAACACAGTAGAGGTGGCAGTGAATGCTGATTCAGTCCAGAGTAATGCCAAGCCACCTCGAACCCTGTGGAAGAAGTCAGTGGACACGCTCCGTTCGGTGCCACCTGGCCCCCCTCCAATGCCTGACATGCTGATGCCAGATCCACGAATGTCGATGAAGACACAGCGCTACCTCCCTGAGGACACAGCCCACTCTGACATCTCAGACTGTTCCAGTCGGGCAGCCTCCTACAAGGACCCAGAAAACAACAAGCACCTGAAGTCCAAGGACAACTTAAAAAAAAGACCAGTGGCATCGAAATACCCAAGGGACTGCAGTGAGGTGGAGCTGTCCTACTTAAAGACTAAGCAGGTCAGCGGTGGAACCAACCAAAGCGGGAGAGGAGGAGGAGAGAAAATCTTCACCATCGACTCAGACCGAGAACTGAGCCTGCACTCAGACCCCATTCTCTACCGCGAGAGTCGTGGTCTTGCTGCGGATGATTTGGAGTACCCAGAGATCTACTCCGACCACAGTGACAACTATAGGAAATGTGAGCAGCCCATCATTCATCTGAACTCCTCGCCTCTGCATCATGCAGACTCTGATCTTCTACCAGACCCAGCTTACTCTAAACACTACAACCTGAAAGAGAAAAACCTTGAATCCCTTGATCGGTACAAACAGACACACTGCCGTTCCTGCTTGTCCAAAGTGAACGCTAGCTACCCTCCAGCAGGGTCATACCCACCTACTGGATCTGCTTCAGCTTCTGCCACACGCTCACCCTATAATCGGTGTGAAGCATGCCTCCACATGGCCAACTTGTATGACATTAGTGAGGACCAGCTCCTCACAGACCCCTTGGTCAGCCCCACCATGCACCACCAACAGCAGCAGCAACCAGATGAAATGTTTGGTCTGTATTGGCCACAGACGGATGGGCCACATGTCCAAAAGAGGAACCGCTTGAGGCTGAGTCGTCAGCACTCCTTTGACAACATCATGCTAGAAAAGCCCAAGGATGTAGATCTTGGCCGACCAGCACGTAGTGTCAGCCTCAAAGAGAAGGATCGCTTCCTGGACTCCGCATCTGATTCGCACTATGCGAACCTCTTTGGAATGCGTCCCTACTCCGGCAGACTGTTTGGCACTGGGTCCAAATCTATGTTTAACCATAACCTGGAGGAGAGCAAGAGGAGCAAGTCCCTGTATCCGGCCCATGGCTCGGAAAACCCTTTCCTCAGCCACTCGCTGAGGGATGACACCAGCAGCAGACTGGTCCATGGGCGTAGTTCCTCTGATATTTACAAACAGCTGGCAGTATCTTCGCCTGCAACGGTCCTTGGAGCGGCCCCCATCAAAACACGCAACGATGCGAACAATCTCCGCTCTTCAGTTAAATCCACCACTTCATACTGCTCACGGGACGGGCGGATAACTAATGACATGTACAATAAAGAGCATGTGATGCCTTACTCAGCCAATAAGACTAGTGCATACCCGGCCCCGCGTGGCGTCCTTAACTCAGCCCAGTTCAGCAATAGACGGGTGTATAAAAAAATCCCCAGTCTGGAGTCAGATGTTTAGCTGATAAACAAAATAATGTGTTCTCTCCTCCTTACTCCTCTCTGGGTTTGTATTATAATTTATTAGCTATGTTATCCGCTAAGGGATGCCATAGCCACACTGCATTTTCTTCTTCTCTTCGACATTGTAACCCAAAAGAACTTGTGCCCACTTTGGTATGACAGTACTACTACTTCTACTCTGTTTGCAGATGATATCACCATTTATATCCATTCTCTGCCATGTACCAATGAGTTGGACGCATTGCCAGCACTCTGCCACTATGTATCCGGGTGTAAAGGGAAGGGAAATCAAAGGTGTAGGAAATGGCATAGTCCCATTAGTGGGGCCAAGAGGGCCTAAGGAACATTAAGGGATGACTCCTGTGAAAGTTGTTGGCAAAGAGGCAGTTGATCTGTGATTGAAATTAGTGAAAAAGAGGTGAAGAGGATAGGGGGAAATTATATGAGAGGAAAATTAGTGGGAGAGAGATAGATTAAAACTCTCTTTCAATCCCTCCTCATTCTCCCCCTTTTCCTTTCCACCTCCACTGTCACGCTTAGGGCTTACAAGGTGAGGAGAAGAGGTCTGACAGGGAGACCAGATGGGCACGTTTGATGTCGCAGCCAGACATGGAGGTGACCCAGGAGGGCAGGGACATCACAGTGAGCTAGTCCAGCGGTCTGCTGCTTGTAACTCTGACAAATATGGCCACGAGACACCTGGCAGTAACAGGGAGGAGAGAGAGGGCGAAAGGAGAGGAGTGGCTAAATGGCATTGAGTGGAGCATACCGTCGTTTTTGGAAGATGGCTGCCGTGCGTCCGGTCAGAATTTGCAAAGGGCCAGGGTAGTGGTGAGAAAACAGAGTAATGTAGGTGCTATCAATGATTAATGTTTACAGACTGACAGATAAAAAAAGACACACTGACAAAATGAAGACAGACAAGTAGGAAGACGTGAGGCAAATGATGGGCATTTCATTTGTGGCTCTGCACATAAAAAATAATTGCAAAGTATTGCTTTTTTATTATATTAAACTATAAGATTTTTTAGGGATTCTGGCATCCGGATCCCCCTATGTAAGATTTTAGTGTTTGCTTATTTGGTAGCACAATAGCAATTAGTTTAAAACCCTCTCTCCCACATTTGCTTTTGAAAAAAGCATAGCTTTTTGAAATATACCATCAAGTGTAGTAGATTATTTTGCATGTTGATTTTTTTTTCTGTGTCGGAGGTGAGAAAAATATACACATATACAATCTCAGACACATTTTTTACATGTTTTCGAAAAGCGTCTTTTTCTTGCGAGATATGGTGGATGGATACTTGTACAATCGAAACCTTGTTCCTTGACCTTTGTGCTTAGTAAAACAGTGTCATGCTGTGGCTCATGCTCCAATAGAGTGAGAGGATGGTGGGAGGGAAGAGAGCAAAGAGGAGACAGCAAGGGAGAAGATGATGAAATGACAAGTGGGTCCATCACCACCTTATCAAAGTTGGGGAGGGGATGGGCAGTAAGGTGTTTATGTCTTTTGACTTCCATGCCACTGAGAAACAGGGTATTGACTGTAAAAAAAAAACAACAACCAACAATGACGATTACTTCCTTCTTTCCTCCTTCCTCCTTTCCTTTTTTAATCAACATGACACATCATTACAGTGTTGGATTATTCTAGAACCACTTCACTTTATTTCTTTGGGTTTTTGTAAAGCTGACCAGGCTATACATTATCTAACCACTACAGAGAAACTGGGGATTGTGTTAAAAATTCAATTATTGCTCCACATTCAACCAGGCTCTTGAGGATCACCAGTTGAGATGGATCCCGTGTTTACCTTCAAAGTGATGTTTGGGTGGGACGGGGTGGGTGGGAAACAATGGAGAGGGACGGAACCGAAGAGTCTCCACTTTTATGTGCTCATCAATTATGTATCCATCTTACTGTGGAGTAAGTGGTGTGTGTGTGTGTGTGTGTGTGTGTGTGTGTGCGTGTGCGTGAGAGAACTTGGGCAAGCTTGAAGACTCAACCAAAACATTTGGTTCATAATCTGATTGTTTATTTATTTGTTTGTTTGTTCGATTGTCTGTTTTGTTCTTTTTGATAACACTTGGCAGAAAAGACTTGCACATGCGCATTCTTCCATGTACATGTGTGCCGAACAAACGTTTATTTTTCTTTGTAGCATTAAACTGTACAAATTGTACAGTCAAAAAGAAAAACCATGTAATCATATTAACTTACTGATTTGCTTGTTTGATTGGACTCACAAAGCCAAATTTAATCAAATAAAATACCTCAGGATGATTCTGTGTGTTTTGGGGGAGCTTCAACCGTAGCAACAGAACATTGCAGATTTTTTGTAGAAAAAGAAAATATGAAAAAAACAAAAAAAGAAAGAAAAAGAAAAACACAGGATCAAACTTTTGTCCTTTTGGTGTTTACCAGTCCAAGGTCTTCCAGTTCGGCTCTCTGTCCGAACTCATGCAACCCAAGTAAAGAGAGAAGAGGAGGAAGACGAGGGAAAGGAGGGATGGTGGTAGGGTGCTTCGATCGTTTTGCTCAGTGAGGGGTGTGTTGCATGCACCCCTTAACAGAATGAAGGATGTTCCTCAAATGTCCGAAATCTGAAAAGCTACCCTCATGTGGAACACCCAAACGGGAATCTCTCTCTTTCCTGTCCATGTTTTTTAAATGGCAGTCGACTGCATAAGCCACTGTGTTTCAATTGAAGCTCCACCTTTAACAACCAAGGTCATATCACCCTTTTGTACTCTTGGAATACTGCAGAGAACCTCTCCTTTCTTCCCGATCAGCTTACCCGATGTTGACTGAAGAGCTACATTTGTCCTTTTTTTTGCATCTATTCTGCATATTTATTATAATTATCATATTTATCTCCACATGCTGATTGTGTGAGCTGACAAGTGAACAATATGCACAAGTTAAAAAAAAAAAATCAAACGGCACCCTTTGCATTTTATGAACTCATGGCGATTTGTTCTATCCGTTCTACTTTTACAGAACTGTCATGTAAACTGATGCTGTTTTATGTTCCAACACACACAAACACTGACACACCCTTGTGATGACAACCCTGCTGTTTTTAATGGCAAAATGTATTTTAATTACATTTAATGATAAATAATGAGGTGATGGCATGCAACCCCAGATGTAACAATTTTAATGTTTTATGTTTTCTTTTTTTGTTTGTTCTTTTTGTTATGATGTTATGATCACTAATGCGTTGTAACCAGGTGTGAGTATATACATATTTGAGAGATCAAAAAAAGAATTATCTATGTTTAACACGATGATGAAGATGCTGCTGCTGTTTTGGGGGAGAAGGCGAGGACTTGACCCTAGTGCAACTTCCTCATTGGTAGACGGGTCATTATCAGGCCACGTTTTTTGCCCAATGGGGTAGCGGGTCAGGGGTCAGGGCTTGGCTTGGTATGGCGGGACATCCTTGCTCTTCCTCCAATGGCAGGTGAGAATGACTGTATCACCAGCTCTGCTTCCCTCTTCCCTCTCCTTCATGTGTAGTCAGGACTTCAACTGTAAAGAAGATAAAAGGAAAAAAAAGCAACCCTCTACTTTGAGTCTGCTATCCCTCCAAAGATACGAGACCTCTTTCTTTATGTTTGCTGTAAGAATAGAGCTTTTTTTTTTAAACTAATACTTCCTCAAAGACTTTTAAGGAACTATTTTGAATATATTTAGAAATGACACCTGTATACATCGCTTGTAAATTCATACTGGAATACATCATTGAGAATTATAAATGATAAAGAGTAAAAACAATATTTTTTGTGTGAATTTCACAGGAGCTCTTCTGTACAGTGGCACTGTTTCTTTATCTCTCTCTCTCTTTCAATCTCTCTATCTCTCTCTCTCTCTCTCTCTCTCTCTCTCTGTAGAGCGACTAGAATAAAACTTCACCATTCACAAGGTTTGCTGTCCTGTCAAAATTCCCAATACACACACACCAGGCTAGGAGTCTCACCCGTAACTACTTTTGTCAGTTGATGCTATTGGATTATTCTACAGCAAAGGGGAAAAATGATTTCCCGGTTCTCTGCTCAAGACACAGAATGTGTACGCATTCCTGAAGGAAATCTGCGTTTCTGATCATGCGCCTCACAGCCACTGAATAAGTCCTCTACATCCCAACCTCTTTGAATTGAATTGAATTAAAATACTTAATTTCAAACATTGAATAAAATTAAAATAAAAATCCCAACCTCTTCATGCAGTTTACAGAGTCAACCTACTGTATGTCTTAATACTATGGAGATACTACTCTATTCTGTCATGCAATTCATCAATGAAATGTAGTGGAAAGCTCCAGTTCTACTGTCCTGATAATACAGGTAAGATATACATTTTGATTATATCAGTCATGTATATATTTATTACAATGCTTGTGGACCTTGCACATAAAGATGTACTCTAAAAAATACATTTACCACCTGCAACATATCTTCTTTCTTTTTAGTGGTGCCTTAAACCTCTACCCCCTTGTCCAAATATCCATCAAAAATATTCAATCTGTTTCCCAGCTTCGACGCACCATTTTGCGCTCAGACAAACACCTTGTCCTTCCTCCCATTCTAAATGTACTGATCTTTGAGGCATTTTGTTTTGTTTTTTTTAGATATCACAATTGCTCTCAAGCAAATTCGGAAAGCTCCCAGTCAACCATCTTAGAAAGTGACTTAACATGACACATGATGCTCTCGTGGAATGTCCCACTTCAGCTGCTCACTTACTATTAAATACACTGCAAAAAACATTCGTCAAAGTAGACCTGAAAAACTCTTTTAGACGGTTTTACAAAAACAACGCCCAACCAAATGTTGTATCACACACGCGCGCACACGCACACAGCGTGTGATTCCTGACAAGGGCCTAGGAGGGAATTCAACACCCTGCTCAGAGGCGGGTTTCACAGTGAAAGATGGGCCACATCTTAGACGTCTTTGTTTCGTCCTATCTAACCACATCTACCCATTCTCTCTTCCCCAGTCCCCGTGGCCTTCATCTTGGGCCTTAATAACCTCGTGAGACCAGACGGGGTCAACCCGAGCTTACTCGTCATCATTTTCACAGAGGTTCCACCTCAAATGCGGAGCCACTTCGTGATTTGTTTTTTTCGAAGGCGGTTATAGGGTGAGACACAGCCGGAGGCACAGGGGAGGGTCAATAATTGAAATAGGGGTGTCATTCGTCAGATCACTGAGTCAACAACAATGTGGCCTGTACAAAATGATGCAGGGGAATCTGTGTCTGTGGGTGTTTGAAAGTGTGTACGTGTGAGTGGATGGGGGGGGGGGGGGGTTTGCTTGTGTGCAGTTGTATCAGCTCGTTCAACAAAAAGACTGTGGCAGATCATTCCTCTTCCGCGAGGGGATTGATGACAGAAAGAGAAGCGGGAGAAGAGAGCACTCGTTTATTTTGTCATCTTCCATTCTCCCCTTTGGTCCTCAGAAAACCACCCCCCATTCGATTCTTGGAGACAAACTATTGGCGCGGTCAGCTCCCCCCCAACCCTCCGTGCTTGTGCGTATGTGTGTGTTTGTGTGCATGTCCATCCAGTGTGTGCTTTAGTCCACACGTTTGCCCCACTGGCTTTTCTATTAATATCTGCGCTGCACCGCATCTTTAAAAACCATGTCACCTCTTCTTGCACACACTCAGACACACAACCCATCCGACAAAACTCATCACTGATCATCCTCAACCACTCAAAAGGAGCCCAGAGAAGAAGTAAATGGGTTTGATTATTATGAGGAAAAGGCGACCAAAGTAATGTGGTTGAGCTCACTATACCTCCCCATCGATCGCCTGCTCACACAAAAGTCCCTCGTCTTAAGAAGAACCTTTGAAGGGGGAATGTCGTCACACTTTAACATTACTGTTTAGTCCGGGGTGTGTGCCGTAAAAAACACATACCCTGCAATGATGGACTTAAAATTCAAAAAGCACGTACTTCAAATGGAGGACATGCAAATTTAATAGACGTGCATATTTATGGCAGTAGCAAAAGATAGGAGCGAAAAGCAGGAGTGCTGTGAGGCTGTGTTTAGTTTCCGATGAAATGTGTAACTGTAAGGATACGTTTCTAACATGCCCATACTTAACTGTTCACTGTAATCATCCCATGCCCGTCCTGGATGGAAACCAAAGATAATATAATGTTTCAGCAGTTGCAGTTGGTCAAATGAAGTGTTTATCTTCAGAAGTTACCTTATTTATTTATTATTTTCACACAAAATCCACTCTGTTAACTGCAGCTGAGCAACAAGGAAACAAAGAATTGCATTTGAACCATGCTAGGAAGGGATCTGTCTGTAGTGACAGGCATCTCTTGACTTGAGCTTTGCTTTCTGTTGTTGTTGTTTTTTTTCACAGGACAGTCACTTTTAGAATGTGCATAATTCATTTCCCTCTACACACACAAATACACACACATTGGTGTAGTGCAAGTAGTAGTGCAGTTAGCCCAGATAAAAAATGGTAGGCCGTGCTTTCCCCTGCTCATTATATAACACCATCACACTGCCCTTACTCCAGCCTGACACACCCCTGGATATGTGTGTGTGTGTGTGTGTGTGTTTGTGTTTTGTGTGTGTGTGTGTTTGCAGTGATTTTCTCAGTAGTGTTACTTTTGTCAGTTTAAAATTTTAACACTGGTTATTTTCTGTAAACCTGTTATTCTACCAATCATTCCTCTGGCTTAAAGTTACACACAGTTGTTAATCACGAACAACCTATTGCGACCCACAGAAAAACAATAGTCACATTCACCATGTACGGATGTAATTGAAATCAGGATTTTAAAATTTCCTCTCTTGACTTGTCATTTCAATTTGTCAGCAATTTAATGAGCCTGTGGGCGTCTTTGCCCGAATGACCCCTTGTTAATATGGACCCAGGCTGACAGCCACACCTGCGGCTTTTTATTGCCACACAGACAGCAGTTTATGTTACCGACATAACGACATCTGGATCAACTGTCCAGGTGAATTTATGTGAAGGCTATAGAGTGCTTGTGTTGAGATTGTTGCGTGTTATTTATTTTTCTTAAATCTCATATATGATCACATCAATATCCTACAGCGGAGTTTTAAGAATGGCCAGCCCCCAACAACTCAGCAGGCTAAACCCACAAAAGAGTAATCGCCTGACTTTGAAATACCTTGCTGGCACTCTGTGTGTCTGGAGTTGCCCTCCAGTGGCAAACTCTGGCTGCCCATTGTTTTTGCTTTTGAGACAATAATGGAATGTGATACATGACTCAGTAAAGAGTGATGGTAAGAGGAGTTGAAAGACAGACAGGGGGGAGAGGATGGAGAGAGAGAGAGAGATGGATGAAGGGATATCATTTTTGCATTGTTCAATTTAATGGATTCATGATGTCGCTCACTCCGGATTGACGGAAGCTTGTTGATGTCTGCTAATGGAGGAAAGAAGGCAGGAAGGAGCAAGTCGGGATGAGAGAAGGCAGGGAGAAAAGGGAGAGAAGTGAACAAGGCATTGAAATGATCATGTAGGAACAAATGTGACAAAGCCTATATACAATGTGCGCAGGGTCTGCGTAGCCCTCCGATGCTTTTCCTTTACCAGGTTGTCTCGTCTCTGGCTACATCGGCTCGCTGAGGGAACCTGGATTGTGGGATTTGGTGTTTGATGTGCAGAGAGTATGCGAATGGGGACGTGGTTTTCCACAACTACCGAGCAATGTCTCCGTCCGAGTTTGCTCGCGAGGCATTCTGGGATTTGGCGTTTGACGTATAGACTCTGATGAACTGTACCACAAGGGTGCTGAAGCGGTAAATTCGCTCATCGCAGGTTTTTGTAGCGCGGGCAACGTACATGACGCACTGTATAGCACTGACGAGAAATATAGTCCAATGTGAAATAAAGAACTGTTAGATATGTTAATACTTCCTATATTACCAATCCCAAAGTAATAAAATATTGATGGTATGACATCAAAAGCAAAATGCAGATTTATTGTTGAGAAGTATTGCATAATGTGCATTGAGCAAAAATACTGGGAGGTCTCTGGTTTTGGCATCCTCCTCTTTAGCTAAAGGAGGTTAAAATATACCAGCTTTTAGTGGTATTTGCTTTTCAAAATTGTAATTTTTATTTTGCTTCTTCACAAGCATCATATGCACAAATAATCATTACTATTTTTATCTTCTGCTGTCAAGAAAATGCTGTTCAAAGTGACGTTTTCGAGGCCCCCAGCAATCAGCTCTTGTGATTACAGCTTCATCTAATCAAATGCTGTATTCGACAGCGTATGAATAATCAAGCATTTTCTTGTAAATATTGGAGTGACAATTCATCTACAAAAAAATATTTCCATCATCATATGAAACCACACTGTCTAAAATCTTCACACAAAAAGCGTTTAATCTCCGGCCTGGCTGCACGTGTATAAAACGAGTGTCATTAAGTGCTGTCTCATACACTTTGTGGACGTGATGTGATTGTATCGATCCGCTCTCTGGTTGTACAAGTACAACCCTCTGGGTGTAATATCACTAAGAGCTTTAAAGCCATTCAGGTTGACTTTAACCTTCGCACCCTCACCTCCAGCACAGTTACACACCTATTCCTTTGTCATACTATGCAACAGCCATCGACCTGGAGTTTCATTACACTGTAATAGGAACAAATCGGGAATTATGCCATATCCTCTCTTTTTAATCTTATTCTTTTCACCTCAACAAGTTTAGCCTTGTTGAAACCTAAAATCAATTGGTTTTTCCACCTTTCTCTTCATGGATATTGAGCGGAGAATGTAGCACTTCTGTTTCTCTATGGATTCACAAGGGGGTTTCTTCATATTTATTCATCACAAGGGCATTCCACCATATTAGATATGAAATGGAATCCAGTTGTACGAAACATTACATTCAAGACTGTCTGGTTATGTTAGTCTTTGGCCTTACTCGAGTCTAGAACTGACAGGGATTCCAGCTATTTGTAAGTGATATCTAACTCCAAATTCCCTGAACTGTTGACCATTACACCAACTTGTTCCTATGTTTTCCATTAAAAAAAATAGATCATCCTCCTGGCAGGGGGATATTAGCCTGGGGATGCATGTCCTGGCTGACAGGAACAGACTTGTTCCCCACAGCAGCTACTGTTTTTCAGCAACAGCCGCGTGTCCTGCTTCACGAGCAACACACCGAGGCAGTGCGACCTGCACGCTCCAATGTTCTGTGGGCGAGAGCCTCGGCTTTAATCACTAAACTTGTAGAAGCCCAGAACGATGTACATGCTTTTGAAATTGCAGGAACATTTGCGCCCATGTCTTTTCTGGCAGAGGGAATCTCTCACGCAGCAATAATAGATACAGTGAAGTTCCGCTCGACATAAAAAATATTGAAGGTGAGGTTTTTTTTCATCCCCCCCCCCCCCCCCCCTCTCTCTCCTCTCTACCGGGGATGAAGAGAACAGAGGGAGAAAAAGAGCCCCTGGGCACAAGCAATGAAACACGCAACAACAGACCAATGGGCTAGCATCTGTGTGTGTGTGTGTGTGTGTGTGTGTGTGTACTATCAAGTCATATTTTGAGCGAGGCTAACTACAGCTGTGCTTAACGCATATTAAACAGAATTAAAGTTTTCTGGGGTTTGGGGCGGATTTTGCTCTCGTAACTCATTTGTCTTTTTGTGTTGGAGGACGACTTCGCTCAGTTCTTCTTTTTTTGTATCTCGAAACTTGACCCATCAGCGCGGTGCATCTCCATGAAGGGCCCCATAAATCCTTGCAGGTGTCCATAACGTGCCTTCCGGTTATTAATTGCCGCGGTCCTTGAGCCGAGCTGAGCTCAGTGCGCCGGGATGAGATGAGCATGAAATAAAACTGGCTTTTGTTTTTTCCCTTCCAAGCCCCCATTTTGTTTCCATCCTCGATTTTTGTTTTTTCCTGTGCTTTTTACTGTTTCATTCATCTCTTAATTTCCCTCTTACTGACACAATCACAGTGCAGGGTTAATGGTTGTTGTCAGCCAGACAGGCTTGCAGCTCACTACACCCTGACTTTTGTTTCCTCCGCCTTTCCCACTTAATAGCTTGATTAAGGGCTACTGAAAGAAACATTTACTGCAGATTTAGAATTAAAAGCCAAAAGGTGTAGTGTTCAAAGTTCTAGGATTTAGCATCTAGTGATGAAATTGCATATTGCAACCAACTGAATATCTCGTGTCTCAGTCTTCCCTTTCGAGAATGTAGGAGAATCCACAGTGGCATGTGACGTAAATGTATGAAACACCCTCTCTAGAACCAGTGTTTGTGTAGTGGTGCAACTTGGACGTCCCAGTGAAAGAGGACCTGCTCCTTCTGACATATAGAAAACACAATAATGCTTAAATTCAATTGAACATACATGTGAACATTATATTCCACATTCCATTTGTGCTGAGAGATCCGCCTGAATCGCACACAATGCACCTTTAAATGTCAAAAGAAGAGGTGAATCCAGGGACAAGTCAAGGACCCCTGGCTAGTTCAGACAATCACAATCGAACAGGACAGGAAGAATGGTATAGAATGTTGTAGACGACACAGACTCAATCTAAAATGTTGATAATGTTATGAAAATGGACAATGATTGTTGAACACATGAAGGTTAAAACTTGTAACTGTTTGTTACTTCTGGTTTTATAAAAAAACAAGGTGGCGCCGGTTAAACTCAAGACTTTAAAAGGCAGTTCACTAACCAATGGGTGACGTCACAGGGGGTTGCCCCTTGTTTGCAACAGCAAGTGCTGGCAGTTTGTCATCGAACATGGAAAGTTAAACTCTGGAACAGTTGTTTTTTTTATTATGAGAAGCTGATGGCAGAGATGGCAAATGAGAGGTTGCATTGAAAATCAGGTGTAATTGTGTTAATTGGCATGTAACTATCCTTAAACCTTTATGTTCCCAATCCCGTTACATTAGCCCTGGCAAATAGTGATGAACAAGCACGCCAGGGCGAGATCGCGGCCAGCGGTGTATGAGGCTAATTGCGAACACGGGCTAATTGCTTGTTGCTAAACTTGCAACATCATATGATTTTAGATCAATGAAACGGTGTGTGTGTGTGTGTGTGTGTGTGTGTGTGTGTATCTGTGTATACTGTATATCCGTCTGTGTTGGGTGCAGTGCAGGTAGGCAGCTGCGTGAGCACTCACGTTTGATTAGAGAAATCAAACTTGATTGCAATATACCAGAGGGATGCGGAGGTGTTAATAGGCCGTGTGTGTGTGTGTGTGTGTGTGCATGTGCGTGTGTGTGTGTGTGTGTGTGTGAGACACATTGTTTAACTAAAACAATCAAAGAGCACTTGCTGTGGATCAATGTTCCTCGACGGGACGTTACACGCTCACACACACATACACACTCTTTATCTTCATAGTGTGCATACAGGTTTTACTGTGTGTGTGTGTGTGTGTGTGTGTGTGTGTGTGTGTGTGTGTACGTGTGTACGTGTGTGTGTGTGTGTGTGTGTGAGTGAGTGAGTGAGTGAGTGAGTGAGTGAGTGAGTGAGTGAGTGAGAGGGAGAGACAGAGATGATCTGATTGTTGCACTCACCTAACCACGTTAATAGCAGTGATTCACAGTTACGGAGTGAGGTGAGAGTCTCAGACGATGAAGCTGAGGTGATCGTGTGTGTGACGAGTGTGGGGAATTATGTGTGGAGACTTATTTGGGTATCTGGGACAGCCATTCAGATCTTTTGCCTGCTGGCAAACACACACACACACACACACACACACACACAAAGAGAGAGAGACCAGCATAACATAACTCTCCTTTTATCGCCCCCTCTCCTTTTCTCACTCCTTATCGCTCTGTCTCTTGTGGGCCTCTCTTACCGCTGTGATGTTGTAGATAAACCTGGGCCATCTGGGTACTGCTACCTCTCCACTGATACTACCAGTCTCCCCTTCTGCCTGTTTGCATTAAAAATTCATACCTTCTCACCATCCCACATCCTCTCGACAGTACAGGCAGTCATACACAAGAAAAGATGTCTCCTATTCTGTTGTGTGATTATTAAACTGTTGAATTATGGTCGGGAAAGGGAAGTCAGCTTTTTGAATGCTTCGCTGGTGAAAATAGACAATTGGCCAACAAAAAGTGTGGAAAGAAAGTTATGTTAGACACTGGGTTAGGTGTAAGAAAAGATTTGGAAAGGAAGAAGATTTAAGAAGTATTCTTACAATATTTATTTCCCTGAGATCAGGTGACATTTTTTGTCATTTTCATTTTAATAGGCTAGCTGTAAAGTTTGTTGAGCGTTCATGGCTAAAAGAAACAGCGGAGTCATGACTCATCAGATTCTCAAGGGAAACAAACAGCGCCGTCCTGTCCGATAGTCCTCGGGTTATTCTCGGCCCATCCATCCACCTCAACCTCCTGACACGAGCTCTGTCGCTGTTCATTCAATGTCACCTCACGTTCTACTTTGCTCCCATCATAATTACCGCAAACACTTGAGCTTTGCCTAACAATGAAACGTAATTATGGGTCATATAATTCGGTTACCCAGACAACTTGTGGGCTTGTCTTCTGTTGTTGTGGTTTTTTTCACTGGACAGTCACTTTCAGAATGTGCCTGA
This sequence comes from Scophthalmus maximus, assembly GCF_022379125.1. Taxonomy (NCBI): domain Eukaryota; kingdom Metazoa; phylum Chordata; class Actinopteri; order Pleuronectiformes; family Scophthalmidae; genus Scophthalmus; species Scophthalmus maximus. The sequence continues at coordinate 8,031,925 of NC_061531.1, read as the reverse complement.
TTCATTTCCCTCTACACACACAAATACACACACATTGGTGTGGTGCAAGTAGTAGTGCAGTTAGCCCAGATAAAAAATGCTAGGCCCTGCTCATTATATAACACCATCGCACTGCCCTTTCTCCAGCCTGACACACACCCCTGGATATGTTTGTGTGTGTGTGCAGTGATTTTCTCAGTAGTGTTACTTTTGTCCCCTTGTTTTGGACCATTGCATGAGTGTGTATGTTTGAGACATGGTGCGGCTGGTATGGTTGCCTGGTGTACACACTGAAGATGTTTACATTTTTTTGCAAACCTAAGGATGCAGGAGATCGACTAAACCCTCAAGTGGAGGAGAGCTACATTTTGAAAAGCCATAGTACATAATGTAATATATCACTAATTAAGTCACTTATTCAGAGTCCTCTCCTGGAGGACTCTCCCAGAAACAAGCATCTGTCCCACTGAAGTGGCCTTGATCTAAAAGCCGAACCTCGATCTCATCCACAGGCAATGCTCTCTTACCGATGGTGACCTCTGACCTATACGTGTGAGGAGGGAACATACAAAGTCCCTCAGAGCGGCAACAGTGTCCAGTGTTCAACAGTGTTCATCAAGCCATGCAAATATTTTCTTGCCAAAATTCATAAATTCCACTCCGAAAGTCCCGACATAGTGAAAAATAAAGATCCATGTTTCATATCATGAAAACAGGGCATGTCTAACTTACATCTAAGACACACTTCTTTTTTTTTTGGAGAAACTGGATTAGAGAATATAGAAAGAAGAGAATGATCCATCAATGCTTCCACAATATCGACTGTGTGTGTGTGTGTGTGTGTGTGTGTGTGTGTGTGTGTGTGTGTGTGTGTGTGTGTGTGTGTGTGTGTGTGTGTGTGTGTGTGTGTGTGTGTGTGTGTGTGTGTGTGTGTGTGTGTGTGTGTGTGTGTGTGTGTGTGTGTTCCGTGCCTGCAGGGTGTTTCTTAGTATCTAAGTCTTCATATTCCCACTCTACTGACTAGATCAGTTACATGAATCGCCTCTGACACACACAGAGAGAAAGGAGGGAGCGGGAGACCAGAACACGTTGAACAAAGTGAAATGAGTATCGTACGGCATCTCTTTGTCTTCCTTTGTCTCGTCGACGTTTCAGTGCAGCTTTGGGAAATGATTGAAGAGCGCCAGAGGAGAGATGGGAGGACGTCGGCCGCTGCCATGAGTGCACACAGAGAGCTAATGCAGAATAAATGGGGACCCCTCTGTAATGACTACCAGCGTAGAGACGGGGGGGAATCTAACACTACCTGTTTCAAAAATCGAATTTGCCACCTCGTCGCCATTGCGCGGAAATTGAAATGGAACAGAATCCGATTTTTCACTGTTTAGATAGCAATGAGGAGATAAGGATTGTGTCACACAAGTGGGACAAAGAAATCAGATTTGGGCAGTCACAGCAACTCCTGCCTGTGAGGGTATGAGTTTCATTACAGATTCCCTCCAGCGTTCTAACCATGGATGACACGTCTAATTCCCGAGCGTCGCACACACTCTTTTTAAGAAATACAAGAGTGTGAGGGAAATAACAGTATTTCTGGAGGGATGAATAAAATTACCTAGTCTGTTATCTACTAGGGATGGAAAGTCACTCGCTCTGCTCCTGATGCGTGTTTGTGTTTTTATGTGGGGGCTTAATGTGTCTTTTGTGTGCTCGCGAAAGTCGTATGTGTCAGCACGTGACGGATTGATAATAACATCATCATTGCAGCCTCTCTCCCTGCGTCTCCACAAACATGTGTTACCGAGCTATCGCTCCCCTTCACATCACACTTTACTCATCCCTCCCGTCACCTTTCCATCTCCATGCAATCTCTACCAGCGACGCATATCCACAGTGATCGTTGCCAGCAACCGGCCTACTATATTTATTCATTCTCATCATTAAAGTTTTGTATATATAGAATAAGGATGGCTGGATTAATAGATGGATGGACCCACTGGCACACAGTCATGTGTAGGGCTCTGTTGAGGAAGGGCAGGATCTCATACTTGCATAAGGATATATTTATGCGACCGTTAGGCAACATTCCTTTAAGGACCCGTTCCCTGTCTGAGACATTCATTTCATTCTTTGACTGACAGATGATAAAGAATGAATTCAGTTTAACGTCAAGCCTTGTCTGATTTGCAACCCCTTCAACGTAAAAAATATAATGAGAAAAAATTATCAATCTTGCCGATCTGTGGAAATTTCTTCATACTGTACAACATTGAATGAGAGCAAAATCCTTTGTCTGAGGGCAGGAAATGAATCTTTGAATCTCCAGCTACTATTATATTATCCTGTATCTCCATTTGTCCATTGTTGGGAATAACCCAAAGTAGACCTGACACAAACTTGCACTGATAAAATCATCAGTATCATTATCCTTTGAATTAAAGAGCAGTGGTCCCACAGCAGAAGTGGACAGTACTGGCGGGTGAGCTCCTGTGATGAAGGACTGAAAGAAAAAGAGACATGGGCATGGAAAGAGAGATGAAAGAATATCGGGGAAAAGGAAAGAATTTATGATAGAAAAGCCGTCGTTCGGAACGGTATGTTTGAAATTAGTTTGGAGGGGAAGAAGGTCATTGCTACTTCTGCTCTCAGACCCAAGTGTCCTCGCCCGCCTTTCCCACTGCCCTCCTAATATTAAAGGGAACTGTGCTTCATCATCTCTGCATCAAAACTAACCCCACGGACATGTTACTGATATTCGAAAAGGAAGATAAGAGTTAGAGGAAAAGGTCGACAGTAGTATGCGTGAAAATATTGAAAATTTCAACTACATACTCTATAATTTGACAAATCTTTATATGAGTAGAAAATGAAAGGAACTAGGATGAAGGGGGAACCAGAAATTCCTCACATGCTCAGCCCGTGTGGTGATTAACGCGTGCAGATGGTAATTGAAAAGATAAACGAGAAACCACAACAGCTGAACAATGACGCCTGTACAACAGCACCCTGAGATAAGGCTCCTATTATTGGCTTGTCATTATGGTATAACGACGCACACACGTTTGATGCCATGTTTTTGAAGTTACAGCCTAAGAACAATAGCATCTAGCAGATCTGTTCCAAGAATGAAACATGGAGAGCAGACGCTTCCCCTCGTGGAAAATATCACTCTGCCTTTGATATTGAGCGTTGTCTATACTACTGCAGCTGAGGTTTCATCCTGACCTGATTATGACTTGCATCATTATATTTAACACTCTGACATCAAAAGCCCAGTGTGAGAGAAAAAGGCCTAAAACATCTCTTTCAGTGCAGCTTAATGACCAAGGACCACTGTCCTATATCCACCAATTACTGATTCAATGTGAAATTTCATTATCTATAATTCATCTAGATCAGGGGAAGCTGAAATCAGGCCGAGATCAAATGTCCATACGTCATTTGCTCATATGGACCGGAGGAGGAGGAAGAAATTAAAAATGGAGAATTCACAGAAGTGTGACAGAAGTAGCTTGTTCTGTAATATTAATCATTATAAGCCTTTGTCTTTCCTTAGACTGGTAGAAGATGGTTGTTCACACTGAATGTACACTTATCTATAACATATCGCTTTAAGTTAAAATAAACCAGTGTCTCACTACTGTACATGCAGTAAGTGCCAGGTAGTTGTAATTTTGTGTCATTTATTCCAACACACATCTTTTTGTATGTTTGTGGGAAGGACCACCTTCAAACTTCTGAAGACCTTACAAATACTCTCCGGGGGGAACCCCCCCCCCCCCCCCCCCCCCCCCCCCTAAAAAACAAAACAACAGCAACCAAAAAAATTGTGGCTGGGATGAAATCCTTGGGTTGGTGCAGCTCGTCTCATTTTGAATATAAAAAAGTATGATTTCCAGGGTCTGCTGGAAGATTTTTCAACTGACTGAATAAGTGGAACCACAAGGGACTGCCATTTCATGAAGTCTCAGCTTTCTCAGCTGTATTCTGTTCCACTTTAGCACATCCTTCCTTCCGTTCCTCTCGTCCCATCAGTGAGCTCTCGAGTGAAAGACTTTCAGACGTGCGGGAAAAAAAAGGGGGGGTCCCTCTGCTCCTCTGTGTGAGAGCAATTCTTCGAAGAAAGGGAACAGCGTAATTAGAATTGGATTGGCCCACTCAGCTGGGACACTCCTGCCAACTTCTTCTTTTGCCATTGCAACTGTGCAGCAAAAGTTTTGAGCGGCCCTAATAGCACAGACATCATTTATACTACCTCAAATGACATTAGTTTTTTATAAGACTGTAATGCAACATAACTGTTACCATTCAATGATTATCAGGGTCTCCTGAAATCCAACTGACGGCAATCCTCCATAGCAACCGAGAACTTGAATCCATGTACTGGACATAGAAGGCCTGTTAAATATATTTGTAGTGACAATTGCTAGAGTTAGATGATTTTTTTCGGTAATATTGTTCAAAATATCCCCGAAATTTTTTGGTGTTGAGGCTTTTAGGGGGGTCTCGAGTATCAAGTATGGGGTCACAGACACCCTGTGTTTCACATCTAGGGCCTGACTATATGTTCGGACCTGAAAGCTCCACAATCCAGTGATCAGACTGGACAGGAAATAACGGGGCGTTTATTGTCAACCAATAAAGTTGTACAGCCACACATTGACTCTCTTTTGATTGCATTTCTCCAAGTATGTAATTGGCTGCCAGTCAAAGAAAAATGTATTTCAGATTTTTCCCTGATGACACAATTCAACATGATTTGAGATGACAAGGAATTAAACGTTACCCCTTGCAAAATGTGCAAGAAAATATTGCCTTTATTACATATTGGTAACTCGTCAGAGGCTAATAATATGTAGCCCTAAGCTCTCTTCTTTATTTATCTTTTGTGGAGGGGTCAACAGCTCAATACCAGTGAGACTGATGCAAGAAGAATATATAACGTATCATTTATTGTGTAGAACTTGTGTATGAAATCTTTACATACACAATTATGTGGTAGACAGCCACGGGCCAAACCCAAGCAGACAGGGCCGCTATACATCATCACAATAAACACGGTAAGCATGTGAAACAGTCCTCTATCCAGTGACGCTTAGCCTCTAAACTCGCTCTCGGGAGAGATATGTTTAATGTTGGTTATGCATGCGTGTGTTTGTTAGCAGTGTCTGTGATCCGCCTTAACTTAAGCGCTGGAAAGAGGACAGGGTAAGCACATAGCCAGTAGCTACGGAATGTCAGCATTAATAACACCACAGAGGAAGAGAGGGAGGGAAGCATACGTACACAGACTCGCAGGGCCCTGTGTGCGTGTGTGCGTGTGTGTGAGTGTGTGTGTGTGTGTGTGTGTGAGTGTGTGTGTGTGTGTGTGCGCGTGTGTGTGTGTGCACGTGTGTGTGTGTGTGTGTGTGTGTGTGTGAGTGTGTGTGTGTGTGCGTGCGCGTGTGTGTGTGTGAGTGTGTGTGTGTGTGCGTGTGTGCGTGCGTGTGTGTGTGTGTGTGTGTGTGTGTGTGTGTGTGTGTGTGTGCATGCTGGAGATAATCAACCCTCATAAGGTCCACTGGAAGCTGAGCGTTGACCCTATTTCACCTGGCCTTCTCTCTTCAGCTTCCGCCCCCATCCCTCTCTGTCTCAGAAGAGCTTTCACAGGTCTTTGGTAACACTTGGGGGATACTTGTTCCTACCGGTCCCCAGTTTTCTTGTCACTTAACCAACACTTTGCTCCTGCGCTGAATTTTTTATCGGCAGGAAAATCTCCTCTCTGGAAATAGAAAATGCCGGCTCACATCTTTCACCGACGTTTGGCCCCGTGGATATATCCACTCGCAATATCTGCCTGAGCAATATGTACCTGTGTGTGTGTGTGTGTGTGTGTGTGTGTGTGTGTGTGTGTTTGTAACAGTGTGATTGTGTTTTGGCCAGTGACATCATCGCCCTCCAGTCTAGTCCTCTTTTCATTTTCAGGATCAGAGTCCACACAGCGGCTACAAGTAGGAGTGATGTCATGTGGTGTTTCGCCACATGACACCCTCTCATCTTTAATTAGATGAATAATGTTATGGTGTCAGACACATGGGTTCCCTCCTTGAAAATCTTTAACTCTCAATGTTCTAGGGAAAATATAACTACTACTACTACTAGTAGTAAAATATAACTAAATGTTTCATTATTGCAATGTAATATTAACACGAATGGCAGTGGCGCTTCTAGCTTGTGTTGCGTCCTGGGCGAACACCTCATGAAGCCTCCCGAAGTGTGAGGCATGTTCTGAGAGCAGTCCACAAATTTGGGTACATTTCTGAGAACTCCCTCTTATCTATGAATATTGGCAGATCAAGCAGGAAACTGCAGTAGCACTGTACAAAGGTAGGGGTGCGCTGTTTGATAGATTCCAGATTTGGGGATATTGTTCTGCTGTTTTAAAAACATATGCCGATTGGTATCATGAGAATACTGAAAGTGAAGTGTGCTTTCAGGCTTTGAAAGATAATTCCAACATAATTTTCACACTTGGCATTCTTAACATCTTCTAATCGAATCTGATGTGACCTAAATATTCTAATGTAATCTAATACAAAGCTGCCATGTAATACAGTTTGACGTGATCAAATGTGCACTGAAATTATAAGTGTGACCTGCAGCCTTTCTGTCAACCCTTGTGCTGTGTGATATGGAGTTGACAAGATTGTCTTTTTCACAGTTTCTTCAGCTTTTGTCCCCACACTCCTCTTCTTCCACCACGCCTGCCTTCTCATGAAGTCAAGCTCTGTTTGTGCTGCTCTTCACGGTTCGTACTCATCAATGTATTTACATTTTACATCTTCAACCGTTCACCCTCTTCCTCTGGTTTACTCATGTCATTTTCTCCTTCCTTCCTGTTGCTTTCCTCTCCCATTCATCCATCTGCCAGTCTTCCTCTCTTTGCCCTTTACACCTCTGCCCTCTCCCCTCCGTCTCCCCCCTGCTCCTCATGTCATTACATTTGCATCTATTTCATTCCTCTCTTGTCTCCCCCCTCTCCCTTTCCCCATCTCTCTCTCTCCCTTACTGGCTCTTCCAGTTTTTCAGATGTATGATTCATGGTTCCACTGCTATGACTGAGATATGAATATTTTACCAGAACCAAAATATAATTCGTGGAAAAGAAAGTGGGGGATGGAAAAAAATTCAACAGGGTGGGGGGGAGGACGGGATTGAAGGCAGATTTATGCGACAGATATATCAAACGTAACTATATACAGCAAATAACTGACAGCTCGGGAAGGTTATATTTTCTGTCCATCCAAACCGCAGTGGAAGGCAACAATCCAAGAATGGATGAACTCGGTAGGGAAAGTCGACCTGTTGTTTGTTCCAGCAGTGCGCCAAAGATGCTGCGAAGGGAGCTTTATGACTGACATTGCTACATTGTGCATCCCGTTGCAGTCATTTAAAATGCTTGCGGTGATCTGTTTTCCCTATTCCTCGTATATCACAATGTGCACTGAAGACGTGTTATTCCTGTCGTCACCGAAGCCTCCGAGTGATCTGCGTCCGCACGGTGTTGCAGTCTCCCTGACAATCCGTTGCACCGTGTCACTTTTAATTTTTTCTTTGTCAAACTGCACACACAGTGCACAAACAGAATATTTGAATGTTTGTATTCATGGCTCTCTGCCACATCTTGACGGAGACTTTTTGTTGTATAAATTATGTTAATCACTATGTAAAATAACCTTTAATTGTCAACAGTGCCAGATTTGCTAAAGTCTAAAAGATTTTGTTGTTCAATACTATCTCATGAGCTAAATGCACACAGAAGTGCAAGAGTGAGGACTAAAAATGGTGGTCCATGTCTTGGAGACACACAATTCTAAGGTGCAGTGTCCAGTATTGGACGTCTGAAGAAACATACATTCTTGCTATGTATCTGGCCTCTGTAATGGTGCGGTGTTGTAGCTTTTCAGCTCAGATACAGTAGATGTCAACAGGGAACAAGAGTGACTGACAGCTAATGGGGAGATAGATGACCATCGGCCTGTAGAGAACAGATGGTGGAAGGGGATAACTACGCGCACACACACACACACACACACACACACAGACACACACACACACACACACACACACACACACACACAACCATGGCACAAACTGATTACTCGATCAAGGGCACCTTGTCTTACTGGAAAATACAGGAATATATATGAACACACACTAACACCCATTATCACGAACATAGATTATGCTTACTCATATCAAATCATCAATTTAAGAGTTTTCTTACTTATAGACCTAAAATCATAAGACTGGGCATAACCTAGAATGTGTGACACTATGCAAAACCTGAATGACAGGCACGTGAGATAAGAGGATGATGTTTGGTTTAAACATGAAAAGGGGTTTATCATTAACTTTCATTTGTTCATACTGTGAGAGGTAGGATATTGGATATATGTCAAGCCTTTTTTTAAATTTAATTCCGCGGCTGTGTTTATTTTCTCTCTCTCAGCTAGTGACTTTGTTTTCAGGCTCAGACTCCCGACGACCGCTAGTTGAAATAACTTCACAGTTGACAATGGCACTTCCTCGTATCCTCAGCAGAATCCCCGGCAAATTTGAAGTTGACCTGATGGGTGGCTGTGGAGAAAATCAATGGACAGACGCACAGACAGAAAGACTTGAAGTGGGATACCTTTCACTGCCAGCCTTGGCTCATTAAGTTATCACTGTGACCACATTATATTTGCTAAGAGAGAGACCGTCTGCGTTCAGTCTAGCGGATTTCGGCCGGACCAGATGGCAATCTGCCTGACTCTGTATTCATCTCTACTCATCATACGCTCTGCCACACACACACACACACACACACACACACACACACACACACACACACACAGTACGAAGATGCTTTAAAAGTCACTCATCACTGATACCAACCTTACATTTCTACCTTTTCTGCAGCTACTCAGAGCCGGATGTATGGAGACATGATGGGGTAGTGAGGGGAGCCGGAGCGGAGGAGATGACTGAAATAGAGGGAATGATGAGATGTGGAGGGAAACCTTGATGATGGTGAAGGAAGGCAGCCTGGCAGAAACAAGTAAGACGGAGGAAAAACAGTGAGGTTAACAGAAGGAGACAGAGGAAGTGTTGAAGGCAAGTGAATGTGACTTCCCACAGAAATAAAATCTGTGATTTTACATGGAAAAGCAAACTCAGGCTTTTTTAAGCCTGCTATATATAATTTATTAGTTAGTGTCTATTAATTGAGTAAATGTGGGAATCAAGCAAAACAGGACTCTTCCAGTGAAGGTCACCGTTGATCAAACAGGAGAAAAAATACCCAGGGGAGAGAATAGGTGACACAAGGCTGGGGTGAGTGAGGGTCGGATAGCGTGACGGAAGAGTGACAGGAGATTAACAGGAATAAAATAGGAAGGTGAGAGGGGAAGAGAGGGAGATATGAAAAGAAAACATGTGTGGATGAAAGGATAAAACATAAGAGAGAATGGGGGCTGATGGGGCCACAGACGTGAACCAACGGGTGGAGAGAAGGAACGGGGGGATAACAAGGGGGTCGAGAGAGGGGCTTAGAGACAAGGAGGGCGCACGGGGGGTGTGGAAGACAGACGCAGAAAGAGAGGAAGAGAATCGAGGAGGAAATGTTGAACATTAAATTGGGGTTTTGGCAAGAAGAGCGATAATCCGTCTTTTTGTCATCTGAATTATGCCAGAATTGCACGGTTTTCTATTTTACTTCCCAATAATCTGTCTCCAACCAAATAATAAACTGTCTGTCAGCACAGGTTCGCATCCGCAGCGTCGTGCACTGTCGTGTGTGAGATAAGGCTGCACAATAGGGTTTGACAAATAGGACTCGTGTTTTTAGTTTTTTTTTGGTCCTTTCAAAGACAAATACTTCTGAAATGTACTTAGTTGAAATCATGTTCCGGTCGCCTGATATCTCCCCAAGCGAAAGCAGGGGAAAACAGAGCAGCTACAGAGGAAGTCGGTGGAGGCAGAGATGATGAAGGGATGATATGTGTGTGTGACTGTCTGGGTTGCAGCGCTGCGGTTGATCTGCGTCTACATGACGTGATCTCTGGTTAACGCAGAGATTACACAGCGCCTCAGCCCGCTTTGGCACTGTGACCCTGCTAAGCCACGCTAACTCTAATGGCTAATAACCATTTTACGCCAGCTGCCGGCTCGCGTCAAACTGTGCGTGGCTGGCGTCATGTGTGTCAACTTCTTTCCTTCTTCCTCTCGCTCCCCCCGAAATGCACTTCTTCAAAGCGTCCGACCGCTGGCTCTCTCTCTCCCACTCCGTCTGCTTACCACAATCAGATTTTCTTTTCCCCTGCAATCCCATTTCTCACAATACTCGCACCATCTTGATACTGTCTTTACCTTTCATTCACCTCTCTCTCTGCCCCCCCTCTACCAGCAGGGATGTCATGCCTCCTCTGGCACGTGAGCCAAAGCCCAGATGTCTGCGTTGGCCGCTGCTGGAAACTAGGTCATTCTGAGGGAGGGAGGGAGAGATAGAGAGAGAGATAAGATGGGACGAAGTGAAACGAAATGGAGAGCGGGAGAGGAAAAGCACAGGGCAAGGGGAGAGGAGAAGAGAGGAGAGAGGAGGAGAGGTGGAGAAGCACCATGAAAAGAGGAAAGTGCAAGAGGTGAATGGAAGCACTTGAGAGGGGAAGAAGAGGGTGAGAGGAGTAGAGACAGCTCTCCTCTACCGGTTCTCTCTTTACTGAAGGAGGAAATGGGAATGATGAGAGTGACGGCGACGAAGAGGGAGCCTAAAACTGGGCTCATGGACAATGTCCATCTGTATACTTGCATGCAAACTCTTGGACCTCGTTCGTCTCCCCTCGCAGAGAACTCTTTGTTCTGCTGCTGAACGCTGATTGGTTTAAAAGCCTGCACAGCGCTGACCTGCAGTGTAATGTACAGTAACTTTTATGAATTACACCACCTTCAAGCAGGTTGGCTAGTTGATTCATATTGCGTAGATAGATCATAATGGCTGCCTGGAAGTATATGAGAAAACAATACATTAGGTGATGGTCATCAAATGAGTAATTTGTACACGGTATGTCTTGTGTTCTAAATTTATTTAGACCAACAGATGAGAACAGGCTAAATACGAAAGAACACACACTCCTCCTTATGCAGGCAGGCAGGCCTGAGAGTAACAGACCGAACACAGTGGGTCAGTGTCCGTCATCATTTTGAATATGGATTCATTATTCACTGAATACAGTGGAAATGACAGGGAATAGACTTCTGTTTGCACTAATACGTCACGCAGACAGTTACACAGGACAGGACTTATAAATAGGTGCAGAATACATGTAGATGAAATGCAAATGAATTCTTGGGAGAGGCTTTTTTTTAGGCTGATGATGACTTCGAAAGTGGAACGGCCCATAATATAAACAAAACCAGACAATCAGATGCTGAACCAGAGAAATGAACCCTGAACTATACATGTGTATGTATAAACCTCTATCAGCTTCTTAGGGCCATGAATCTACCTCCAAACCCAACTCACAGCTTCTTCTCTAACATCTCTAATATCCGGTCATTTAGTGTGCAAAGCGATGGTCACCAGGTTGTTGAAGGACGTGCACAGAAGTGTGCTTAGAGATCTGACCTACAGTAATAATCACTTTCTGCTTGAGCCAATGACTTTTTAACTTGCCAAATGTTTCAAATGCACTATAACACTCAACTATCACTTAACCAAGACTCGACCTTCTCTTGTTCTCTGCTCATCTCTCCATCCTCTTGTTCATCATCTATCCACGGCCGGTTAGATTTTAAATTTTTTTTTTTCAGACAATGTCACGCTTCTCTGCACTTTCTTCCCTATTCTCGCCTCATGATTTACAGTCGCGGGCTTTTAGCTAATATCTTATCCAGAGCGACTTATAATCAATGCAGCAGCAGGAGAGTAACACTAGTCAGCAGCATTCCAGTGACAACAAGGAGCTGATTGGATGGGAGCAAGAGGAGAGGAAAAAGTGGGACAGATTAATTAATGCAGTCATTTTTATGTTTTCCCACCCTCATCAAGGGAAGTATCATCCACTGGTGACCACTGAGTGTATCTCCTTTACCTCGCTTCCTTCCTTCCTTATTCCGCCACTCAATCATGCCATCCATCCTCTCACTCTTTATTAGTCCATCCTTTATGGATCTCTGCCTTCCCCTTCTTCTCTCTCCTTGTCTTTCCACCTCTTCTTTTATCTCCCTCCTGTCATCTGGCTCTCATCTGTTTTCACCTCCATTCAGGTTCTTTGTGTACAAACGAGCCATTGCATCATCATTATCGTCATCATCATCCCTGACACATTCATCGGTCTGCTCTCTCTCTCTATTCTTTCAGTCAGTGAGAAAGAAACTCAAAGATGAAAGAGAAGAATGAGGTTGAACAGAGAGGGGAATTAGGAGTAAAAAAAAATAAAAGTCAGAGGGAGGAAGAGGAGATGATGGAGACTGTGTGGTGAGGAGGGAAAGAATATGGGTCACAAAGAGGATCCTTTTGGCAAAGTGATGGGGGGAAAAGTGCAAAGAAAATGGTTAGTACAGGATCGCAGAAAAAAGGGACAGACAGTGGGAATGGCTGTGCCATAAATACAGACAGGAGAGGGGGTAGAGGGACTGTGATGGTAAATAATGACCCCGTCTCAGAGACAGAAGGAAGGAGAGAATCAGGGCAATTAATGGAGGAAGGAGGAAAAAAAGAGAGAGTAGATAAATCACAGTAAAGAGAGGAAATAAGGATCCCTCTTAGAGCAGCATCAACGAGGGATACGTTCCAGTCTACACATGATTATTGACTCTCGTCCACATCTGAATGGGACCGCCCTCCATCCTCCCTAAAACTGACTCTCAGCATTTTTACTTTGTTTTCCAGTTTAATGCGCTGCAGTGCAGAGAGAAAAAACAATGAGAATGTGTCACTGTCATAGAACGTTTATAGACTGTGGTGAATAGACTTCACTGGTTGACCTTTACAGTGCAGGTCCCTGTGATAAGGCAGTAATTAATGAGGTGGAATTAAAGGGTCAGTTCACACAAATTGCAACAACACATTTCCTCATTCGCCTCTGGAGGAGAGTGACAGACCACAACATCAGCGCAACATTGAGGTTGTTGGATTTTCTCGGAAAATCAGGACATTGTTCCATAAGAATACAAGCTGCAGTTGCTTTTTTTTTTTTTTTTTGATCAAATTTTTCAGGATTGTGAGCAGCACAAAGAAACTATTTCCGTCCATTGTTTTTTTTTTTTTTTTTTTTTTCAGGTGGAGTCCCAAATGCAAGAAACCAATATCTCAAAACTATAAAAACCCAAGTTGTTACTGTGTTCTGCTCTATTCCTTCATTTTCTTTTCAGTCTCTGTCTCTCTCCCAAAGTCTCTTTTCTCCTGCAGCTAATTTATGCTGTGCCACTCTGAGACGGCATCTTTCAGGCCTTTGGGAATATGGGATGGTATAATTTTATTCTTGGCCTGTTAAATATGAGTGAGGGAGCTTGTCAAGCTTTAATAACCGGCTCAAAGACAGGGGAAACAAATGAACATTGCAGTTCAGTGGCCTTTTGGAGCATCCATGGGCAGAAAATGCTGCTGAGAAGATGGTATGGGTGCGTGGCCTCTGGCTTTACAAAACAGGGAAACGGATATTAACGTGCTGTAGTCGAGTGGCCTTTTGGAAAATTAAAAAGCTTAAAAAAAGAGCTGAAAGGAAAAAGCTAATAATAGAGCAAATAATATTACTTTTCACTGGAAAGATCTTTCAGGTCTGATGCTCATGTGGTTGATATAACCACATGAGCATCAGACCTGAAAGATCTTTCCAGATAAAGCTGATTCAAGCCAGTGTTTCAGTGGTTGATAACACCTCCTCTGTCATTAAAGCTGCGCAGGCCTCGGAATAATTACTATTACAATGAAAAATATGTGTGACGAATAGGTAAATAGGGATCGGCTCAATTCACCGTCAAACCATGTAAAGCAGAGCTCAGACTACAGGAGTTTTAAAATCCTGACAGACTTTGAAAATCCAAATACTGTACGGTCGTGATAGTTCTTGGAAGACACGCTGTACGTTCATGCAACAACAAGCCAATTGCCTTCAACACTGTCGGCTGCTCGACTCGTCTCTCTCATTGGTTCCCCTTGAAAAGTGCTGAGCCGTTTTTGAAACCCTAATCATCAAACATGTTCAATGCAGCGCTGATGATTCTGCAGGCAGTTTGGGAAGTTCAAGATCGGCTATGTAGACCGCTCACACTACCAGATAATCTGGGCAGAACATCAGTACTGACCAGATTTCTCCTCCGATTCTTGGGGGGCCTGAATCAGGGTTAAATTGGTCCTCGAAATTCCTGAAGTCTGAGCTCCAGCTTTAAACCTGTGGTTTCTTCCAAACAAACAAAAAATGTCACGTTTTTTGTGGCTCCATTTTGAGGAAAGAGAGATACTTTGTCGGGAACACTCATGTCTTGTAAAGTCAGCATTTGAAGTAGTGGTCACAAGCCCTTCCTGCTTGACAAGACTTTCTCAAGCTTTGACAACGACATACTTAGAATTATGTAGAGAAATGGATTAACACAGAAGGGGAACAAGGATTAAAACCATAAAAGCTAGTGTGCGGCGGCATGTGGAGACTGATTATATTAGGAAGGTGTATATGTACACCTTCCTAACAAATGAGCAAGGGCAATTTAAAATCTATTTTAGGTCTGATGTAAGTTCACTTCACAGGCTCATACAGTAGGATAGTAAATGATGTTTTTATAATATTGCTAGATATTAGTGGGTACCTAACCATTTATAGAATTATAGCAGCTCTATTTCTTATTGTCGGGACGGTTGGTAACAGGATATATTCATAAAAAGAAAATGTCAAAGCCTGTAAGATGAGTGTTGACAATAAAACACAAACAAATTATTTTTGTTTTAAGAATTTTGTTTCTCAGTTGCAGATGTTTTAACTCACTGTTCACATCATGTGTGTGTGTGTGTGTGTGTGTGTGTGTGTGTGTGCGCGTGTCGTTGGCTGACGATAAAGACAATGGCATCGTTGAGGGCTTTTCTTGGCAGACTGACAGAAACACTGATGACAAGTGATTGGAGAAACCATGCCTGCAGGACACACACACACACTTGTAAGCATACACACACACGCACTCACACACACTTTCATGATCCATGCTTTCCAGTGCTGCACTGCTTTTCACTGACCCGGATTTTATGATTTCCCTCTGATTGGACGCTGTACTCCTCACACTCTGGTGATGCTCATTTTTGATTGGCTCACTGTAAAGGTCATTTGTACTATAGTGAAGGGTTGGGGTATGAGATTGAGATTGATGCGTGTTAGGGCCCATAAAGGGTGTGAGGCTGGTTTATAACTTTCAGTGACTAGCATGATGTATGGCGTCATGGCCCACCATGTACACACACACTCACACACACACACACACACATGCACAGACATGCACACACACACACACACACACACACACACACAAGGTGAAAATAAATTAATGTGCATTTCAGAGAAATTGACTCACTGCAGCTTTTCCACCTCGGTCTATGTAATGGATGTATTGACAGATAGAGATTCTGATATACTGTGTGTATAACTGTGTAGAATATATATATATATGTGTGTGTGTGTGTGTGTGTGTGTGCGTGCGTGCGTGCGTGCGTGCGTGCGTGCGTGTGTGTGTGTGTGTGCGCCCGCGCCCGCGCGTGTGTGTTTGTGCATGCTCTTTTGGATCAATAGTTCAGGCCAAATGTCAGAGTGGGAGGCAGCAATGAATGAGGTCTTGATCTGTATCAGTCAGCAGCTTTTCTCTATACTCCATCACTCACATACACAATACACAACACATTAATCACACACACACACACACAAACACACACACGCACTAATGTCATGAACCCATGCAAAGACACAACCAAACAAATACATACAAACACTTACACGTACTGTAAGAGTATGCTGTTTCAAGAACACACTCAGTCACACACAGACTAAGTGCACGCCCATGCACCCATGAAAACAAAAGCAGACATTAACAAATCATTAAAGCACACGCACGGACACACATCACACACTAACAACATGACTCATACCCACAACATTGTCAGTGATGCAAATAATCATTGACACAAATGCACACAAATCATTTATCAAGCTTAGTGTGCCTGATGAGTGACTGCTGGAGGCGATGAAGAGGGCATACTCACACACACACAGACAGACACGCACGCACACGCACGCACACACGCACGAACGCAAACACACACACACACACACACACACACACACATTTGGACTAATCTTTCAAGTGAAATCCCTTCTATCGACCAATGAAATCGTTGGAGAGTGAAGCCCAAGGGCGTGTGTCTGTCACTACAGTAGGTCTGTACGCACTGTATTAATATGCTCTTACCTGTTTACTCACCACATCTTCTGTGACGTGAACATGCTGCACTAACATCACTGCAACCTTTTAGCCAAAAAAACCCACTCTCAGCCTGTCTCGTGACCTATGGTGGCAGCCCTCTCTCTGAACATAGGGTTTGGTTATCGTCGTATAGACAAGGTTGTGGCAAACAGCTGCAGATACATATCTTCATGGCTTGTCAATATTATAGTGACAGTCCCCTGTCATTGCTGCCCATTACTTTCATTTTTGTGAACAATAATCTTGTTTATGAAACAATTTGGGACAAATCTAGCCCCATCTGACTCAATTAAACACTAGTTAAGTGTGGCCAAGCACCTCGTCCCCGTGGCTTGACATCTTATCCTGCATCTCTTTTCGTTACACCTGTGAGTGACTGCAGCTTTAGTGAGTGTGAATGTCGGAGGTTCTTTCTCCATTTCTGTGTGTTTATGTTCCTGTGGTTTAGCTCTCCCATGTGCCTGTAAGTTGCAGGCAGGGGTTTGGTAATCCTGTTCCCCCTCGATCCCCTTTACGTCTTATCTCCGAGCTCCCCCCCTGCTCTCTAACGTCCATCCCTGCCTCTCCTCAAACCATCAACCCGCCCTCTTCCTCAAGCCCTCCATCCTTTTATCCAGACCCCCCTCTGGTCCCCCTGCAGCCCCCAATCTCCTGTCTTCTTCTTTTTACATATCTTTTTACTCCTGAACCTTTCTTTAGGAAGCTATACCCTGCTGTGATTGGGCATCAGGCACTTTCATCGCATTCTGAAGAACGCCTGCTTCGAACTTAATTACGGCGCTTTTATTTCACCTCCTGCTTTGTGTTCACATTGCACTACTACTGAGGGAATCTCCAAACTGAAAAGTAAAAGTTATTAGGGGCAGTTTTCTGGCAAAAGTTCCCCTGGATTGAACTTTCACGGTTCCTGGGAGACCTGGGCAAATTCCACGTTGTGAAGTTTCCAAAGTTAACAACAACCCTTTGCATTTGAGAAAAGGAGACTTAGTCAGGGGACAATGTAAGATTGTGCGAACTGCAATTTCCTCCCGTCCAGCTTTGCGTGGGACTGCTGCTCTTGAGTATGTAGATCGATCCTTGTCAATCAGTATTTCAAGTTTAGTAGCAAAGACTTGTTTTTTCACACCCTGAGTTTGGGCCAGAATAATCAGATTCATTCAACAGCAATTGACCACAAAATGGTTACTTAATGGGCCTGTGAGGGAAAAGGGCCAGGGGCCTGGGAATCCCTAAACCCAGAACCAGTCTAAAATGTTTTAAGTTAATATTTCTTACCGGGAGAAAGTAATTTACAACTACAAATACAACTACGAAGAGATATAAATCAATCACAAAGAGACGGACAATAAGTGCATCATGAATCTTTTTGACCAAAAAGAGAAGCCAAAAATACACAAAAATGCAAATCATCTATAAGGAGACACAAGACAACCACAAAGAAATGACAAATAATCCCAAAGAGAATCAAAAGCACTACAGAGAAAGACATGTACTGTATATATTTATTTGTTCTGAGTCATGGTTATATTTTGTCCCTTTGAAGGTGCGTGTCTTACTCTAATCCATCCATCCATAAAATTGACTGTTTCTTTTCATCCTATTTGTCATTCTAACAAACTTGGTACTTTATATTATTTTGGTGCAGTGATGAATGTTTTGGGTGGCCTCTGCTGTGCTACTATTTTCTGGTCCTTCCAACTTGATACTCCATTTCCCTATTAGAGAGATGTTGTCCCATGCTCCCAGATCTCGCTTGCAGTCGTCAAAAGGAATAGTTGTATCCAAGTCATATTGTAGAGGTAACAAAGAACTTGAATGAAAAAATTCCACTGTTAATCTGAATTATTCCCCCTCTAATTTGAAAGGGTCATGCAGGACAAGGGCATTCAAGGGGGGGGGGGGGGGGGAAACAACGCTCTTTATTTGTGCATCTCAAAATATCATTGTTGAGCAGCCATCACATTTCACATAGTAGGTAACATTTGTTAACCGTTGTTTCCCTCGCATAATTGTAACATGACTGTCTGGTACAGACTTGGACGCAACCAGGTAACACACAGTGAGCCATCCCAGCAGCGAGTCGGCTCACCTGGGTAGAAGCTTCTCCTCCTGAGCCTCTCCCTCACTCAGCTGCTGCTTCTCAGTGGTCGCAGTCCGGTCGCCTCGGCGGGACAATGTGCTTTAACTCACCTGCACGCGTGTGGTCCGCACGGGTTGCTTAGCAGCAGAGACTCACCGCCACAGACATCGCTGGGGTTCATACAGGTGTTCATGCCTGTGTTTCAGTGTGGCTGCATGTGCAGTTGCATGTGTTTAATTTGAGCATCATCTGCTCCACGCAGGAGGGGGTTGAGTTAGCGTGACTCCCAGGATTACACACGGTTCATTTTGCCCACCCTAATCCTACAACGGTGGCACTATGGCTGCTTTCAGTGAAAAGTACCAGTTTTCTAGAGGCAGGGAGAAGGATTACCCACCTGCATTTCTGCATGCTTTTCTTCCTCTGATGATAATTTAATTGATCCCAAATGGTTTTTAAATGTCCAGAGAGACTACTTAATATCTTATGAGTCAGAGGACATGGATCTCGGGATTAGTTAACGCTGTAACTCACAGTGGAATGAGCACGACATAGGGATCTAAATTGATTGTCCGTGTTTCGGAGACATTTTACCTTAAAGCAGATGTCTTTGTCGTCCAAAAAGGAAAAAAGAAGAAGTGTGTGCGCCAGTGTTTTCATTTTTGAGAAAATGGAAGCAAAGTCAAGACAGTACAACTAGTGACAATGATGTACCTTACCTAAATACCTTGCATTGCATTGGAATAATGTTGGAAGAAAGTTTTTGTGCACACTCACAAAGACAGGATGGAAAACACTAAACCTCGATGACAAACGCAAAAGAAACACGTTCAAGTTGGTGTCTATAGTTTATATGGTAAGTGGAACAAAGGAAAATTGGAGAGGTGGAAATTATAAAATTGTAGTTAGGAGTACAGAAAGGAAAAAAAAAATTCCAACACCAAATGCTTAAAAATTGTGACAAATGATAATGTATATACATTTACATATATATATATATATATATATATATATATATATATATGACTGGAAAATGAGAAAAAGTAAAGGTGTTGGCGATGTGTATTATCTACACAAGATCAATAATGAGCTGTTTAATGATTATGTGCTCAATATATGCTAATCAATACTGTCTGGGATCTGACCTCTGAGCATAGCTGAACACACACATACTATGCATGTACAAGGACATACGATCATTCACGTTCTAACAGCCTTAGATGTACACGAAAACAGTGTGTTCACTGTAAGCTTCAGAAGTGTGCCTGCGCGTGCGAGCGCGCATGTGATATCATTTCACGGATAAGCACTTGGCTCCTTAAAGGAACGACACTCACGTGATTACAAACGACACTATGCATAGAATGTTGAGATCGTAGGACATGCATGATTTTTATACACTGGACCAATGATGCCTCGTAATGTGAAGGTAATGCGATGATTTTAAAACAGGTATAGTGCTGGGAAGTCTAATCTCCTCTGGCGAGGTATTCAAGCAAGAAGCAAGAGCCTGGTCACCCTTAGTTAACCAGCCATGCCAGCAACGGTTGGTTAGATGATCTTGGGTCAGAACTTGGAGCATAGGCAGTTAGTAGCTCCGACTGATGATCCCACTGCGATTCAACGCCCCACTCGGCAGCGCCATGCAGCTTATAGCTTATTTGTCCCGTCAAACAAACCGTCGCAGTGCCAGCTCATGTCAGATGGTGGAACTGCCGCTCCGCGCTCCCCCATCCCCTGAGCAACACCTGCCTCTGTGAGTGGCGGAGAGCCCAAGGGAACAAGTGGCTAGTGTTGGACGTCTTGCCGGACAAAGAGACACCGATATCCTTGCTCGTGGGCTGGCCGACTCCACTATGCAGGGCTGGACGTTAGTGAATATTGGACTGTTATTTAAGAGTTGGTGAGGATAGGAAGATGCTGCCATTGTTGCCCCGTGTCTACAGGATGTGAAAGAATTAAGACTCGAGGACACAAATATGCACCCGCCAATATGTGCAGTTGAATGTGTGGGGCGTTGTGACTTCCCTAATGGTGCAGGAGGGAAGAAGAGTCTTGTAACCATCCATGAATGCTGAGTAATAACGGCTCAGAGTCCTATACTTCTGGTGGGGGTACCTTGTCATGTGCCATTACAGGCCGCAGCTCCATCAGTCTTCTGTCTGTTCGGGTCAGGTATGTTTTTTTGTGTTAAAACGCATCACTGCTGCTACGCTCACTCCTGCCAACAACACTGCTCTGGATGTTTTCGAGCGCCTATAAACTGAGAAGTTTGGAAACGCCACGGCTGCGTTCTAGTATTTTGGCATGAATCACCATACACTGTCAGCGTGCGTGTGCGTGTGTGTTACTTTGCAAGTCAACACTGAGTTGGGCTGAAAAGGTCACACGGAATCCAATGCCTCGGATCGAAAGGATGGATTTTGTTTTAATCAGCGATGCAAGTTAAACACTGATTTTGTTGCAGCAAGTTCCCATCTATTTTATGCAAATTTTTTAAAATGCAGGCATAATGAAACCATGCCAGTAAACGGAAGAAAAGCATAGTAGTTTTATCATCCTTTTACTTCTTCTTCTTCTCTCTCCTTCTCTCTCTAGTAGAGGCACTTAGCATGTGTGGCATGTAAGCAGTGCGGAGAACTGTTGACTCTGTATTCAATTAGCTCCGTCTGCTTTGGAGCAGGTGAACAACCCCCGGCCCTCTCCGTCCATTCGCACAGAGAGAGAAGCTCGAGGAAAAGGCTGTGGGCTAATTACCAGGTCAGTGCTGTACAGGGTCTTATTTCGTCAAGTGTAAAACTGCCCGTCATTGTTTCAAACTTGTTGGTTTCCATATAGTCCAATCAGGGGTGGCGTCTCAGTGTGTGTGTGTGTGTGTGTGTGTGTGTGTGTGTGTGTGTCGCCAAGTACGGATAACTTGTTTAAATCACTACTCTCTGTGATTAATTACACTGCAGCCGTGCCCATTCCTCATGACAAACACAACACCAGCTCTCTTTCCCCTGTCTTTCTCCCTGGGCCTCCCCTTCGATCTCCTTCTCCCCTTTTTTTTTTTTTTGCCTCCTCACCTGTGCCTCTCGCTTTGCTTTTAGCTCTCTTTTTTCCTCCACATTATCCATCTCTTACTCTGTCTGCGCCCTTTTGTCCGCCAGTTTTTTTGTTGTTTTTTTAAACCCTTGAGTACACTGATTTCTGTGCATTTAGTGTCTCAAAGCATTTCATCCTTTCACCAGCAAGGAACCTATTATTCGTTCACGGAGTGAGAAGGCAAGATTCGGAAAAAATCAAATCCTGTTCCAGCGTCCGAGCACGCTGTGCAGCGTCCACTCCGCCGCAGCACGGTGACTGCGGGTGTGTTTGTGTGTTCAGCACCTGAGAGATTTAGAAGTCAGCGGGGGGGATTGCAAGAGGAACTCGGTCTATTTCAAACTTAAAGGTCAGTTTACCCGTCACGGGGGAGCGCCTCGCAGCCCGTGAAAAAACAGTTGTAAAGTGTCCTCTGTGGCTCAGGAGGAGCTCGCCCACACACCTGGAATCCCCCCTGATAGTGTCATCAGGGTTATCAGTTAGAATGCCGGAGAACATAACTTTATAACTTTCCGCAAAAGGGTGTTGAGTCAGGAGCAACTGGACTTGGTTTCACCCTCATCCAAGAGGCCGCTTCAGTTCTAACTAGCACCGACAAGCACTGCCCACACTCCACTTGTCCACTTACACACAGTACATGTGTTTTCACCACAACCAGTCGATCCTGATTCAACACCCTCGTGGATAACTATGACCTGGATGAATGACAATTTCCACACATAACTTTTAGTTAGTTTAATGAAGTGAGAGCACGGACTGAAAAACCGAATCCCTGTTAAAATGCTAAATATGCTGAAAATGGTAGGGGCCTACCTTTTTAACATTTTTTAAGAGCAATGCATCATTATAAATGTGCAATTTCCATTTAATCCCAGCTGCCTCCACATATTTTCCAATATTTGAGTCATGAGGGGGGAAATATTCTGCAGACACACACACACACGCACACTCCCCCTTCCTCCTCCTCTTTTAGTCTTTAAATATTAGAAGTGGAATATAAATGATGTGCTGTCAGCTTTACATTATTTATGCCTCTTTAACAGGTGTTTTAGGTGATAACCGGACCTTATGTTGTATCTCACGGTAACATACCTTACCTAACCTTCTTTCTTCCATCCCTCCATTGCTCTCTCTCCGTACTGTACAAAGTCTCTTCTGTTAATCCCTTTGGCTACAGATACAGCTGCTTCGACCTGCTTAATATTTTCGCTCCCCCTTGTCCTCATTCCTTATCCTTCTGTATTTTCCAACGGGGAAATTTGCATGGTCACGGTGCACGTCACTTTCACATACGGTACAAGGTTCCTGCAAACTATTTGAATTGCTTTCATAGCCACACAGTACTGCATACTTTGCAGAATCACCCTGTCAGTCACCAAGTTCATCATTTTATTGCCACTGAAATATGAGGATTTCCCCTTTTCAGCAAAGCATATCATTTAAATATGATAATCAACTCAGGTTTTCCATTCAGTTGTCAAAGGGTGCAGATGCCAATAATGATTAAAAAAATAATACAAAAAAATATAAAAAATATAACAGTATAATGCATTGATAATTAAAAAACAAACATGACATCTATTTATGGCATCATTCATTTCATTATCAGGATAATTTGAAAATATTGATAAAAAGTGTTACACAATACACACACTATACAAGCAGCACACTTTTAATTTATATTTTAGGGTTTACAATTGTAAACGTGTAAGGTTTTCCAATATTGCTTAAGGGAAGAGGAGATATTTCCTTTCATAATATTTATTTTAAGGCAATACTGAACTGCTACTCTATTCTTTGATATTTTTTTGTTTCAGTTTACTCATGCAAACTCACACTTTTGTAGAAAGAAAAGAAAACAATGAGTGAACACATTGATGCAGGCTGGAATGTTCTTAAGCTCACAACCACCACAGCCACCTTTATATTTTCTGTCTCCCCGTATATCTGTCTCCTCTGTCCTCTCTCTCCCTGCGCCTCACCCCTAACAGGTGCTCTGGGAGATAGCTAACCTTGTGTGGTCGGCTTGTAATGCCACGGCCAAACTCATTTTTTGCCTTCACCTTCTTCTATCCTTCTCCTATGTCCCTCAAGTTTTTCACCCCTCTATCGTTCCCCTCTTTCCCTCTCTACCTCCAGGCCTCTCTGGCTCCAACTCCACTTTCTCTCTCTCCCCATTTTATGGTTTTCTTTTCCCCATCACTCCTTTTTACTCCCCTGCTTGGCTTCCTCCCGTGTTTTACCAGTTCTAGTTCTGTGTGTGTGTTTCATCTGACAAAGCTGAGCTTTTGTAGTTGGGCGCCTGCTTTCCATATCAAAGGCTGTGATGGCATGATAAGGCTGCTTAGATTAGGCAAGGTATCTTTTAGGGAACAAGAGGACGTGTGTGTGTGTGTGTGTGTGTGTGTGTCTGTTTGTGTGTGTGTGTGTGTGTGTGTGTGTGTATACCAATGCATATATGCCAACATGCACTAAAACAGATTATTTCTGCATGTCAGCATTTTTTCTCTTTGTGTGTCATGCATCACCACACCAATTCACATTTGCCAATGAGTCGGCAACGAGTGAGGTCATCATTGATTTCCAGAGAGTGTTATCAACTGTTCATCGTGTCAAGTCATGTGACTTAGCACAGAATAACAGAACACATTTTAACAGGCCACAGTGTGAAGTTTGTTCTTCGTTTAAAGAAAACATCCAGAGTGCTTAATTCTGTCTCCTCAGCAGGTTCAGCAGACCTCTCCACATGGATGTGGCAGCCATCTTGATTGATAACGAAAAATGCTTCAGCATCACTGTCAGTCATGGTGTCAAACCCAATCCATTTTATATAGACATTGATTGTGATTCGCCCAACCAGTAGAGATTGGTCTGAATGGGAAGGAGTCCTGACCAATCTGTGAGAGCGAATAAATAAGGAGCTTGCTTACTGGTTTGGTTTTCAGGCTATCTGCAATAGAATACTGTAAAGCTTTCTCTCAGACTGGTAAATAAATGGTTTAAGAAACTCTTTGAAAGAAGAAGAGCATTTGTGTGCCATGTATCACTTGCAAATGCTTCCAGATTTCACGTGGGCTGCAGGCCGGCAGACAAAATCACAGGAACAAGCTTGATGAATGGCCTGGAAATGTATCTGTTTGTGTGTGTGTGTGTGTGTGTGTGTGTGTGTGTGTCTGCAGTTTGTTTTCATTCCGTACCCTCCAATCAATATCAAGTCAGACTGAACAGAGAGCAAGGGACGGTCAAGTTACATCATTGGTCCCGAGAGGAGATACCTGATGGGAGCCAATTGCATACACACGTACTCGCACAAATATATTGCCTGTGAACATTGTTCTGGTAGATTTAGTATCAATTTATTTGTGACTTGCAATATATGCAAATTAACAACGTGTCCTCATTATGGTTAACTTACTTTTCCTACAGAATGTTTTGCAGCCACACATTAGTAGTGGCCACATCATTTGGCCAGTCAAGCGGACGAGCTCTTGTGAACACAGAACGCGACGATGTGCTTTAAACCTAACGATCAGGTTGAATCTGACATGTTGCTATCTCCACTGTGTGGCGTACGTGTACAACTTCTAAAGTAAAGACTTTTCTGTGCATTGGCATGAAAATTGATTTGCAACTTGGTCATTCAAGATTTCAAAACAAGCATATGAGCATATCTTACTGTAAATAATGTGCTGTTTCACTGGATTCTTTCTTTAGCACAGGTCGCAGGTTGACATTTTTGTTTCAGAGTGAAATGTCGAAGCGTATTGGATTTCGTGCTGTACAAAAAGCTTCTCGTTTTGTTTGTGCAAATGTTCTCTTCCCACCAGTGAACATGGTGTCATGGAAGTGGTTCCGCTTAACATGATCCTTGCACAAACTGTGAAGCTATCACTGGACACACACACACACACACACACACACCGAGACACACCTCTTCAACTCTGTAATGCTCATCACATGATGAACTGTTCCATCATCAGCCAATTTTTATATTTACTCCACTGCGGCTGCTGAGCATCAAAAACAAGCTTTGGACCTAAACTTTTAACCAATTTACTATTTGTTCCTCTTAAAGCATCACAGAGCTTAGTCTTGTTTTATTACAGTTTTTTAGGTCAGTACCTGTTATTGAGCACAAGACAGTAAGGCAATAACCTCTCATCACCGAAAGTGCTGCCAAAGCCAAGAAAAACAACACTCACACTGAATTATTGCCTTGAAAGAAAAAGTGAGAGAAAAATGTTCTTGCTTTGAAACACTTTTAGTAACTTTCTCTCCTTGTGAGGACACTTGCCCAGGTAACAACAAATTACATCAAGTGTGAGACATACACAGTGTATATTTATGACGTACTTTACAATAGGAGCAGTTCAGTACACAGTGTTTTTCACGAAGCTGGGACAGAAAGACTGTGTGCATGTGCGGTGTAGCTACTGTATTAGTCATGTTGTGGGGACCCAACATCTGTCTGCACAGTCAGGACTTGTATACATTACATCTTTTATAAAAAATCTTATGTAAAGACATGTGTTAAGCTTCAGGTGAGGGTTAGGGTCAGGCAGGTAGTAGTTTCTGTTCAGGTCAGAGTCAAGTCTCCAGGCAATGAATCGAAATCAAAAATGTCCACTGAAGTTTGTGTGTGTGTGTGTGTGTGTGTGTGTGTGTGTGTCTGTGAGGGCCAAAACCGTTGTTGTGAGCAGGGGTGAAGCCATCGTGTCAGAATTGAGGGGGGTGGGTGGTTTTCTCAATCCTCTAACTTTCGGGTGAGAGCAATTGACTGCATCATACAAATGTGCCCATGTGAATGTTTTATCCACGTCCACATTGCTCAAAATTAAGGAGCAGATGTGTCAATGCTCAGTCACTTATGGGCCTTGACGTAATTACAGTAAGATGCTACAGAGGGTGATCAGGGAGCTTCTATATGCTGTGAAACAGACCCGTGAATGTTCCGTATGTTCAACAAATACTTGTCTTTGGTCCTCATTTGTTTCTTCTTTCTTTTGATGTTCAGTAGGTCTGTCTCTGATATCCGGAAAATCTTGCATCCTAATTGGTCAGACCTCTGCAAATGACGGACACACCACAAAGCTTTCAAGCAGGTCCATGTTCCTCCTTCATTGCATCTTATCTTTTCTTTTTCTTCTTTCGCTTGCTTGTTGTCCCTCTTGTTCCCTTTCAAATTCGGTCGAGCTCCCTTTCTATTCCAAGCCTGCTGAGACCTTGGCACGAAGACACAAACACACACACACACACACAGACACACACACACACACACAATCTGAGTCATCCTCTGCTGCCACAATACCAAGCATATCATCCATATTTTATTCTTCTAAAACAAATTCAGTCGGAAGCACAGACGCCCCCCCCCCCCCCCCCCACACACACACACACACACACACTCACACACACGCACACACACACACACACACACAAACAACTTAAAGGCCAAATGTTTAAAAACAAAAACATGACCTTTGTCTGAAATGTGAATTAATGTAGCTGTGTTTCGGTTGGCCTGTTTCTGTGTGTGGCTGTATGGTGCATGTGTGTGATGTACAGCATGTTTTCGTACACAGTCGTGCTTTTAGTCGGCTCAAGAAAACAGACAGAGTGGAACATAGTGGAGACCTGGCTTTATAATACACACACACACACACTAAGATCCTTTACCTGGAACAGCAGCAATATTGAGTGCAATTACTTGACGACTCAAGGGAGAGCTGGAGTGGAGATGGGTGAAAGTGAAGTGAGTTAGAACAGAATGGAAAAATGGGGGGGGGGGGATACATGCAATGTAGCAGCAGTGATGCATTTTCATGTAAACGGAGGCACAATTAATCCATCTGTGCCATAGACCTCCATTGTTGTTCAAAAACTATTAATAGCACACCAGTGAGCCACAGCACTGCACTGGCTCATCTTCCTTTATTACAATGATCACAGGTTTTTGCAGCTTGGAACTTCAGATTGACAAGCTTTTGATCGAGCACAGTATATGTTCATGTACCAATAATAATGACAATAAACTGACGATTTATTCTCAAAGTTTATAGAAGTGATATCTCACCAGTGCTTGAAAAAAGTACATTCCAAATTGCTCAACAGTTGACATGAACTGCACAGGAAGTAGTGTGTTTGTCCCTGAACAGCCCATACCATTTACTTGGTAAGTGATCTGTGGAAGAGGCAGCACAAAAAAACACACACAGCAGAAGGCCCTGAGGCTGCAGCTGAAATTATACATATTTGAACTGAGGGGATACAGTTGATAAAAGTCAACATTTTCCCACTCCGACGTCTCCTAGCCATGTTCGCCTCTGTGCCTTTTTTACTTTCCTGTCAATTGTGTCCAATTATCTTTCTTCTTCACTTGCACAGATTAAAAAAAAGACTCCAACAGCATACAACAGACTGACTGGAGCCTCACTGGCGGACGAGCGAGCCCCAGTCGGGGTAAGAATTAGGAGACAGTGGTGCGAAAGGCTCAGAGTATAATGCAAGAGTGATACAGCCTTGACAGTGGAGTAACACCACGGGAAAAAGAAGAAAACAAATCGTACAAAATAAGTGGGACATGTTGGGATTAAAATGTTCTTTTTTGTTGGTCAAAGGCTGAAACAGTGGATGGAGAATGCAATTGTCCGCAGTGACTTTTACAGATGAGCATAGCCTCTCTGTACTTAGATTCATCCCTTTGAACTGACATATCATATCACATATATCGAAAAGTGAAGTGTAGAGGCAAAAATGTCTAAAAATCCCTTTCATGGTCAAATATTTACCATTAACTGACGAATCCATGATTCCTTCTCTAATATATTTTCGACCTTTCCTGGCTCATCGTGGAAAATGAGGGCACTTGATATCTGCAGCAGTTGTAGCATGTAGCATGTAGGATTTATTTGCTCGCACTCGCTTGCTCGCAGTTTATTACCCACTCGCTACTGAACAGCCTCCACACTGAGCCATCCTTTAAAGAAGCGACGCTGCTTGTATAACAATGGGCTGTCTCAAAACTTCATAGAGTACTTCAGCAAATCAGAACAACCACGAGAGTGTGACAATACATCAAGTGAGCAAATAAGACAATAATTTCATTCATGACCTTGTTCGCCAGTCATATGCTCCATACTGTACAGAGTTTGTGAAAAAGAATCAACAGGATCTAAATATAGAGCTTTACTCAGTGTAGAAGATGCACATCTAAGCAGGATATTATGACAGTCCTGTGACACATTGTAGTGTGTGTGTGTGTGTGTGTGTGTGTGTGTGTGTATGTTTAGTATGGTGTGCATGCACCAAGATCTGTCACATCACTTCTATACCATATGAGGTTGCACATCATGACTCTGCCAGTTCCCCACAGCGTGCTGTGTCGCTGGCAATTACATCACACACACACACACACACACACACACACATACACACACACACACACACACACACACACACACGCACACACATACACACACACACTCTCTCTCTCTCTCACACACACACACACAAGCCATGCAACATACACGAAAAGGCATCCATAAACATGCAAACTCAAAAAACAGACCCCCCCACACACACACACATACACACACACACACACACACATACATGTTGGATGACTCAGTTCTTGAGTAAATAAGAAACTTTTAATGTTAAAGGTCAATATTCCACACTGGTGCTCTCACTTTGACTCAGTGCCAGTCGCACTCAAACATCACTCACACTTCACTTTTAAGAAGGATGAGTCATCTTCAGCACCTCTTTCAGCTGTGCACGCACACACACACACACACA
>NC_061531.1:7990000-7997500 GCF_022379125.1 Scophthalmus maximus | reverse complement strand
AAAACTTAAAAAAAAAAAAGCGTGTCATTAATAATGAAACATCTGAAAAAGACTTCTCGTGAATAATGCATTCAGGCATTAGGTAAGACACACTCAAAACTTCCAGAAGCAAAACAGCATT
Organism: Scophthalmus maximus; assembly: GCF_022379125.1. Lineage (NCBI taxonomy): Eukaryota > Metazoa > Chordata > Actinopteri > Pleuronectiformes > Scophthalmidae > Scophthalmus > Scophthalmus maximus. The sequence goes on along the minus strand of NC_061531.1, from coordinate 7,997,379 downwards.
CCTCTATTAGATCTCATCTTTATCAACCCTTTTAATGCTAGAGTTTCTCATGCCACTGTCGAGCTGATTCGACTCGATGTGGACGTGTTTTGAGCTGAGGGCTCTCGGAGAGAACTTTAACCATCACCTGGGAAATCATTTAAAACACAAACTCACTCAATTGCACAATGTCTTCTTACCGTGGTGAAAAAGGAAATGTTGTCAGGCTGGTGTGGTGCAACAAAAAACATAACAGAGAGAGAGAGAGAGAGATAGCCAAGAGAGATATACCCAAACCGACCTGCAGTTCATTATGTAAAAGCTCCAAAAGGGGACAGAGCTAATTTGCCTTTATCGTTTCACTGTAATGGGTTTTTCTTTCATTGTAATGTCTTTGTGCGTCAAAAAAAAGTGACCGAACAATGCCACGCTGAACACAAGAGCCCATCGCAATCCCAAGGAGTTCATAGACACTTGACCTTTTGATGACATTTGACATGAGAGCAACATCACTTCGTCTGCCATTCGGGAAACACAATGTCAATCACCCCGTGAATGTAATCCACTGCTACTCTCTGTCGTTTGTGGCCAAATCTTCCTCTCTTCTCCACCTTCTCCTCGTCCTCACCATTGTCTCCCCTCCGTCTGTGAACAAAGGGAAAACACATTACAAGGCTTCAGCTGCTCCCGTCCGCTGAATGCATCTGTCCGTGTGTGTGAGCGGCCACGCCCGCGTGTAGGCAGGTGCACATGTAGATTTGCGTCTAGGTGTGTGTGTGTGTGTGTGTGTGTCTGTGTCGATGTGACAACGTGGTCAGTGTCTGATGCATCTTTACCCTGGCTCCAAATCAAGAACACTTATACTGTATCCCCTCGGGGGAGGAAAGGCAGACAGCGGAAGACTGGCAGCGGCAGAGAGACACAGACACAGAGACGCAGAGAGAGAGAAGTGGAAGAAGGGGGCGAGAGATCTCAACGGGAGAAGAAAGCCCCGATGCAAAGGTGACAACATTAAAAGGGGAAAAGGAGACGCTTGTAAAGGGAGAGAAGACGGACGAGGAGGAAAATCAATGGAGCGGAGAATGAGAAGATCAGTGATAATAGCAGACCAAAACAAATGGGAGAAGAATGAGTGTTAAAAAAAGATAAAGAGGGGGACGGAATCTCCGTCACGTTGGTGCTGATGTTTAGACCACTTTCCTTCTTTTGCACATTTTGTCTGGATGCAACATGATGAATTGTGTGAACGGCTGTGAATGCCTTTTCGATCGTGCTGGTTTTCTATCTTCCCCTTACATGCACCACTGGTCAAATGGGCTGTGTGTGTGTGTGTGCATGTGTGTGCCCTTTTCTCAGAGCATGTCCAAGTGAGCTAAATTTAAAAGTGCATGTTTTCTTTTTGCCTTCTATTCATACTAAAATGGCATTTTTTTGACACGAGAGGAAAAAGATATCTTAAAAAATCGATGAGTCTGAAAATGCCAGTGTTTTAGCGTGGATGAGGGAAACTGACGAAGGGCTGGTCGGAGGCTGCGTATGACAAAAAAAAAATGTGATGAAGAAAACTCTCTGTTGTCTCCAACGTTGCTCCTTGGATGGTTGAACAGCATTCCCTTCCCTTGTCCAACCATCGCTCTAACTTTCCCAAATAGTCAATTCAGTGTCCAAGCCCTCTGGAGGGATTGAGCCGGCGCATATTGCTTTCATCCGTGAGCAGCATTTCTTTTTAAGGATACCATCGCTCGGTATGCTTATGCTGCCCGACAGCTCACATGAACACACTTCTGTTCAGTCCTCCACAATTTAGCCCAGTATTCTTGGCCAATGGGCAGACTGCCCACATGTTCAAAGAAGTAATTACATGCCCCAAAAAGATCACAAAAAATGTTTGCGTAATTTTCTCTGCCCCGTCTTCCTCCATCCCTCATCTAATTTTATATCTTTCTAATTAATTCTCTTGATTCATTAGGGATGGAGGAGGGCAGCGCTGGGAAAAAAGAATGAATAGGGAAGTGAGTGATGAGAGAGGGAGTGGAGCATCTTGCCATCTGCATTCCTCCCCTGCAGGGCAAAAGCGAGTCTGTCTCTCCAAACTGCAGCCAAAGCACTCGGTGCACTGAAATAATAAAGAGGGGGAACTGAAACAAGACGATTCAAAGGAGGAAAAATAAGGAGAATGAACTCAGCTAAAGGCAACCTGACCCTCCCCTCTAACCCCTGCATTTTTTCTCCTCCTCCTCCTCCTCTGCTTTGTGTTTTGTTTTCTCCTTTTTTTCTTTCACAACATTTTTGCATGTGTTGTCAGGTTTTATTTCGGGATCGGTTGTGGCAGCAGAGGCAAACACGAGCGCCGAGATGCACGGAGATTGGCCCCGGTGGACCGATGACCTGTTGGACAAAGTCGGAGAGACCAGAGTGTTGAAGGGCGTGAAGACGGATGAGGAGTTTGCCTTGTTCCTGCATGACAGGTGTTGACGCTCGGATTGCGGTCTGGTTTCTCCGACATGTCGGTGTGATGTTGGCTGCAGTAGCAAGGGGAGTTGTGGAGCGTGGCTCTGGGAAACAGTAACGTCCTCTATGCATATTAGATTCACATCAGCAAACATATAAGGTTTGTTTTTTCTTCAGCTGCGAGAGAGTATGTAGTTCCATGCAGCATAGGATGCTCCGCAGTCCGCGGGTGGTGTTGGTGTTGTTGGTGTCTAGAGGTGTTGACTTGGTTTATGCAAACATCGCGAACGAAGCTCTTAAATGGGACAATTGTGCATGCGATGAACACTTCCGTTTCAATGGTAATGTCAAATGCCCTCTGTTCGTTCGGATGTCCAGGTGATTTCATCAGCAAGAAGCTGAATATAAACATCTTATCCAAAGTATGAAAACGACCAGGACAGCATCTTAAATAAAGAGAGTACTGTGTGCATGAAAACACACTCAAGCCCATGGCTGACTCTTACATTAGTTATATTCACAAAAACAATGACTATCATTTTGTCATTAATGACAAATTTTGTTTTAGTCAAAGGTGTCAGACACATTTTAGTCACACGGATTTCTTATCAAAAATGTTTATTCATTTTTTTTCTTATGAGGAATAAAATGATAATCTAAGTTCCTCAAATGGCAAAGTTCTAACCAATACCATAATTGTAAAATTGATTAAGTACTACCACCTCTGGAGTGTGTGGAAAGATATAAATATATGTATATAGAATATGTATTTACGTTGAAATAGTATGAAGAATAGTATATACATGGATTACCCAAAACAATTATGAGGTGACAGTGTTTAAAACACCTGTATAATAAGTCATTCTGTCCTTGTATGGGATACTGTCTGGTCCCCATTTTGCTCGGCACCCTGTGGATCCTCCCGAAGGACCCCTAAAGGGTATCTAGAGTCTCTGTGTCATAGATAACACTGACAGACATGGCGCCGGTTCTGCTGCTACTGCTGCTGCTGCTGCTGCTGCTGCTGTTACTAAGAGTCTTGTCGCACAAGGACAGAGAAAGAGTAAGGCAGGCAGAACAGATTGGAAATGCAGAGATTTGTATTCATTGTTGTATTGCGGTTCAATCAGCGCTGTCATACCCCTCTAACACTTGTGCGCAGGCATACACACAAACTGCTGTTAGACCCAAAAGAGAATGCCAAGTAGGGGGCTGATGGGTGGCATTGTATTTGTGTGTGTGTGTGTATGTGTGTGTGTGAGATCTAAAGGCGCAGTCATCTAATAGGACATCCAAAAGGCGGACCAGAGAGCTGCTCAGTTTTAAGTGTCAGTGGTGTACTTCAGACGCCTCACTGAAGACCCCGCGTTGCTGAGGCTTGCAGAAGCACTGTACTGTCTCAGTGACAGAGAAATCGCTGATGTGCAGGCAAACTTGTTGGACCCGACCAAGTTGACTTGGAGTCCTCATCTGTCGCCCACCAGCATTACATTCTTCTTTTGGAGCTTCTTCGTTTGTTTCCCCATCGGTGTGATTGATTCTCACGAAGGCATACCAAGTTAATTACAGCCGTTCATAGCATCCAGCCCACAACAACATTTTGCAGTAACTTTAGGAGATACATACAATACAAAACATTTTAATCACTGTCATTGCTTAGTTCCATATTGTATTTATTTGAGTTGTCTTCTTAAGGCTCCTTCATGCTGCCTTCACGTACGACGAGATTCATCAGTTTCAAACCATGTCCTCTAATGCGTACCTGACGTCAAGCATAAATGAGCCTTTACAATGTGAAATTGACGAACGCTCCTTTATATGAATGGACGTGGAGTCGAACCCTCAGACTGCCGCTAAGTGACGCCCACTCTCCTGACGGACAGCTACAGGACATGTCCGAGAAATTAATCGAAGGAACGTACTCAAGGGGCAGCAGGCCCACTGGCCGCTGATTGACCTTCAGCCGCCTGGATGTTGCTGAGGCATGGCATCGTTGAAGGTATTAGACAGTGTGGTCACAAAAGGGCAGAGAAGTGGCTCGACAAGGCACAAAGGGACAGAACGATGGTCAGAGAAGGAGACTTGCAATTCCAAAGGCATATATCCCGTTTCAATTCTCCCTTTACAAGTTTACTATTCACAGCGTGTGATCACATATATATACATATATATATATATATTCAAATACAGCCTCTGTGAAAATGCTTGTCCTCATTACCAATTTGTACGTGTATGTGTGTGTGTGTGTGTGTGTGTGTGTGTGTGTGCGTGATGAGTGGTGACAGCGGCGCTAACATGATAACAGCCTGCTGTATAAGCGGAGGAGCAACCATCTGCAGGCTCCGGCTTTGTGGAAAACACTCACTGTTTAAGATGCAGGCAGCCTTTTGTCTTTAGGAAGGTCAGCGCTCCCTCCGCTCAGCAGCTAACTAATGTGACAAACTCTTCTTGATGCTTGATGACGTCAAGCATGGTTGGGAGTGTGGGTGTGCGGAGTGGATGGGGGCGAGGGGAGGGGGAGCAGGCAAACGGATTTTGGGGCAAAAATGAGCACATTTGGAGAGAGTGAAAAAAGAGGTAGACGTCACACACAAGTGTTTCTGGATACACTTTAAGCTGCTTTCAGACGTGCACCGAAGTCCGGATATTTTCCTGAGCCGCTCTGGTGAGATTGCACACAAATGTTGCAGTGGGCATCTTATCCTGCCAGCACCCCGAGTTGTCAACGTGAGCCCACGTGAGACTACAGCAGTAAAACGACCCGCCTATCCTGCACGCTCTATACCCAGACGCCACAGAATGTTGCGTAAATGTTCCCATCGGTATGAGAGATAGATAGATAGATAGTTACTTAATTTATCCCAAGCTGGGACATTCCGGTGTAACAGCAGCACGTTTCACACAGCACACATTAAAAATATATACAATATCTACACAAATAAATGTAAACTATACGATTTGCAAAAAATATAGAGAATAGGAATAACAAATTTAAACGTGTTTGATTCGGACAATCTCCTGCTGCGTTCGTCACATGCGAAGGGCAAACTGTCCTTCCGGAGTTCATGTCTGAAAACAGGTAGAAGGAAATACCATTAGCATAAAGTAATAAGTTGTGAATCGCCTCCGGTGACTGCTTGCGTACCAGTGGGTGCACTATTGGTGGTTTCTTTTTCTTATTTTGGTTTTGCTCGGGGAAACTTTTTTACCTCCGGTGTTGGATAAAAATGGAGATCTGGCTTTGCAAACACACTCTTCACACAAATGTATGCACCTGCACATCTGACAACTTTTGACAAAAGTCTTGGCCTTGGCTTGTTCACTTTGATGGGATGATCAATCCCTCTGCTGCGACGTTTGATAGCAGCAACTGGGTAGTAGTTGTTTTAAATATGTTACATTATCAGCCAAAATTAATAAAAAACAATTGCATGAGCAAATCATTTTACTGCTCATTTTGATTGTGTCTAAATGGATATATATACGCCATCCTCTTCACAGTAAATGTTAGGAAGTTAATTGATATTTTGATATGGCCATTTAATTGTTTTTTTGATTAACTCTATGTCATGATGAATGTCTCTGCAAAGTCAAATTTATAATAAAGAGTCAGTCCCATTGAATTTTCATTTTCTATTTAAAATATTTATTGATATAATTGTGTCCAAGAGGTGGGGGGAAAAAGGTCAGAATGGCATGAAGACAAAGCATCAAGAATAAATGGCTTCATATTAAGAATTCTTCTCTCCAAGAATTCAGATCAATGAGGACTCGGTGGTAACAAAGAAATCATTTGAATTTTTGATTGGAGGAGAACTCCAGACATATTTGGTAACATTCAATGAGGAAATCAATTTGTGGATATGTCATCCCGCTTTATGTTAAATCAAAAAAGGAATCGCTCAGAGCGTTGGCATTTTCTGAGTTTCACAGCGGCAGTGAATTTGGTTTCAGTCCTGTTCAGAGTTACCTCGTGTGCTCTCCTTCTGCCTCCTGTACCCCTGTCCATTTCATGTACACATATATGCTCTATATCATATTCCATTATTGAATGTGCTAGTGTTTGGCAGGATCTAGACTCTATTTCCAAGGCTGTTGATGTTGTGCTTTACCCTCCGAGCCTGTGACCATCCTTGCTTCTTTTTCTGGAGGGAGGATGCCGATGTGTGCTTCGTCAATTTGTGTATGCATGTCTCCCTGTGTGTGTCCCTCAGTGTGGTGTGTTTGCGCTTGGGAACTAAAAGAAGATGCTGATTGGCGATAACCAGTGTGAATGACTAATTAGAGCTGGTGGCAGGAAGAGAGAATGCCTCTGCCACTTCACTGTGAATGGGCCTTTGATGCTGAATCCAAGTCCTCCGTGTTCACACACACACACACACACACACACACACACACACACACACACTCATACCGATCAAAATGTGGGACACATATTGTCCGATAATGGTACGAAAACATGTCCAAGAACTGCCACAATTTGGTCAATATCAAGCCTGTTGACTGGCCAGAGCCTATTCTGTCTCAGTTGTAATAATATTCTATTCTATTCTATTCCAGAATCCTTCAGTCCTTCACTTGAAACCGGAAGAAGCACACATTGCCACATTTCCTTCACACTCTACCTTCCACTGTGAGGTCCACAGGCTGTGTTATACCACGCTCAGCGTGCTGTCACACTTGAGAACTGACAAAAGCAGCCTCCCCTGGCACACCGTCCACCCACTTTCTTTGCTTGCCTGTAAATTAATCATAAAATGTTTAATGTGTAGTGCTCACAGTCACGGGGGGGGGGGGGGGGGGGGGGGCTGTGCACCATGTGTATGTCATATTTGTCCTGACAGCTGTGCTGAGGGGGGACGACAGCAGACTGGCAGGAACAAATAATCACTCTTTAAATATATAATCATTGATAACATTTGCCTCTGGATGTCTTGTGCGTCTTGACC
>NC_061531.1:7975000-7985000 GCF_022379125.1 Scophthalmus maximus | reverse complement strand
GTTCGTTCATGCACGCTTGTGTGTTAGCGCTTTGTAGTACACACCTCTGGTTGAGCATGGAAGCATGTGCGCATTAAAGTCAGTCCATCTGATATTATGTGGCGTCAGGTGTTCCTCACTATCTCATATCACCCGAGTCCGGCTGGATTTTTATCATCGCATAAAGTTAGAGAGAACACAAAGCTGGAGCAGCACAGCGGCACGCATGCAGGGGGAAAAGAAAAAAACGGGAAATGAGAACATTATTTATAGCTTTGGCCTGAGGTCTAGTTGCACAGAGAGTGATGGTTACGTACAGTACACAGTCACACCTGGGAGAGGCCCCGTGTGGTCACGCTGTGGTCCTGTAGATTACAGTGCTGTAAGGCACTGGAGCCTGGGCAGAGCGGCAGACCGTCCCCTTATCGGACCACATTCGAAACCTTCTTTTGAACATTTGAGGTGAGGGTTTTTTTTAATCGTCAGGCTGAACCTGCAATCGTTTGTATCGACTGTCGACGCTAATTTGCGCAGTGTGGATCAATCAACATTGAAGGCCGTACTGCAGTCTTAACAGTCTCTTTGATTTTTAGCCACACCGGAAATGTTTGTGCGCTGTCTGTTCTTGTTGTGCAAATCTGGCCAGATTTTTCTGAAAGTGTATGTTTTGTATCCGGTTAACAACCTGGTGCATAACCTGAGGAGACCAATCAATAGCATACAGTATGACTTAACATGCGGGCAGGGATGGAGCTAAGGTGAAAACAAATAAATGAACTTGTTCCTTTATTGATGACTCTAAATATCTTGATGAAATGTATAGATTTCATCGATCTGCAGCTCCACATCCTGTGGCTCAAGGTCCAAATGTGGTCTTCTGGTCTTCGTTTCATATCTAGAGCCTCAAACAGCCTCCAATGTCAGAAACTATTAGTATACTATTAGGATTTGTTCTCTTGCACTGGCAGCACAGCAGGAGAAAAAGTCTGGTTCTTCCTTCCATTCATCCCACCTCCAACAAATCACACTGATTTATGTCCTGTATTACACGCTTGACCTCTCCAACCCACTGTTCTTAACCTCCGCATGAGGAGGTTATGTTTTCGCCCCTGTCCTTTTGTCTGTGTGTCTGTGGGTTTGTTTATTTGTCAGCAATATTATGCAGAACTACATATTTTCGAGAAATAAACCATTATCTACATCATGGCACGAATCGGGGTGGATATAGGATTTGTTTCCACTTTTCTTTTTACTTCTGGAGCAATTTTTGACACCGATATTCCAGAGAAAAATGAATGGATCTTGATTAAAGAAATCAGGCACATATAGAGGACTGATATCTGTGTGTGTGTGTGTGTGTGTGTGTGTGTGTGTGTGTATGGGGGGCCAAATCAGAAAATATGTGAGGAAAAGTTTTTATTCAGCCATCAGCAAAATCTTATATAAAAAAGAGCAAAATATGAGAAAAACAACAAACAAAAACAGTCAGTGTTTGTGGGCTGAGGGCTTGTGTGCATTATGTGAAAGTAATGTGCCTGTGTGTGTAAAATTAGTGATGTAGAATATACACAATGTACACGGGTTCTTAAAGTAGGCATGACTGAGCAGCTAACTCAACCACAGTGCCTTAAATGTAGGCTACCAACTGTCCTCAGTTTATTTCCCTGTTTCTACATTTTGTCACAAACATTTTGTCGCAATGTGCGCGAACATTTATATTGTAGTTGGATTCAGTTTGCAGTGCTTTTTATAATGAATATTGGGGGACATTTTCTTCTTACTGACATTACTCCATGTTTGTCATTGAAAGAAAACACCCTCAGAGATGGGAAAAGTCCATTAAAAACTTGAAAAGTTAGACAGAGGAAGACGTTACAGACCAAAAATAATTTCATGACAAAATGTACAAAAAGAAATATTTGATTTGTGCAGAAATTTAATGAGAAAGAAATATAGATGGAGAAACTGTAGACAAAGAGGGAATAAAATCAAACCACATATCGCAGACACGCACACTGACTGTACAGCTGTGTTGATGTCGGCTCTGTGAGCTGTGTCATATCTAGGCTTGCCCACAAGGCCCAGTGCATCCTGGGACATATGCAGAGGCGCTGACATGAGACGGAGCGCTTCTGGTTTGACCAAAGCCCTGCTGCATTTTACTCAAGTATAAGAACCACAGTCGCGTGAAAAAGCCTCATCCAATCGAGCATTTCACTCACACGTGAACAGGTTTCATTTTGAAATGGCTTGTTGTCCTCTGTATTTTTAAACTTCTGTGGCAGACTCTGCGCACCGCTGCCGGCTTTTCCTAAGTCCTATGAGTTCAATTGACAAATCACTCCCCAGGTTAAAATAACGAACAGTCCGTCAGTTAAAAAGACGCAAAGTACGGCATTTCTGTAAATTGCAATATAGATAAATGAATTCAAATTGAAAAGAAATAATTGTAAATAGCCTCCAATTCGTAAGTGCTTTTGTGCAGGTTTTTTTTTTATATCCATTGCTATGGATCATAGTGCTGTGCATGAATGTGTCCGCGAGGCCATGTTAAACATGACACGCGATCGGAGGAATGAAAAGCAAACGGATGCAACAACAGCAAAATGCCAACACAGCGACACACGTAAAGTCAAACAGACACACCAGCAAGGACACACGGAGATGGTACAGTAGACACACACTTGGAACAGGAAACGGAATGCGAGAGCAAGTTATTAGGAAGTGCTCAGAGGCATGAATACTGTTGAGTTATATACTGTGCGCGTGTGTGTATGTGTGTGTGTGTGTGTGTGTGTGTGTGTGTGTGTGTGTGTGTTTGTCCCAGTGGGACATAGGGTTCAGTGACTAATGCGTGTTGTGTTGTGTTGTGTTGTGTGAGCAGTCAGGTGTCAGCTCCGCTCACACTGATGGGAGTACAGAGATCAAACAGCAGACGCAGGGCTAACAGCACGGGGAGGTTGATGATTGAAGAGAGAAACATTATTTATATAGCATATATAGCCAGTTTACTGTTTTATTTGAATAATTCAGCGTTTTCACCATGATATAACCTCGTCCATTATTAATCACCACGCGTAATTACAGCACCAAAGAAAAGTATGTAATTTCATGTTGGAACAAAGAATGAATATTATTCTTTGTTCCCCAATCTCTGTCCCAGCAGAGAATGGCTACATCATATAAAGAAGCTTCAATGAAGTGCTGGAAAAAAGGGATACACAACATATGAAGTACTCAGAGACTGTATATAAAAGTGGACAGAGTCACTGGGTCAATGCAGAAGTGCCTAAAACCTGTATTCTTTTCCTCACGAGTCTATGGGTCTCAATCGCTAGTATCAAGTCTTCTTCAATAAAGCATGCTGTTCATTTTGTAAATAGGGTCCCATTCAGAGTATAATAAAAGATGAAGCACAATATGTATTGGGACGTGTGTACTGCGTGTTTGACAGCTAGTACCTAGGTAGGTGGACGTGCAGGGGGCAAGTCCTCAGTCAGGCTCACCCCCCGCTCCCACAAATAATGGTTACTTCTGGTTGGAAAAAAACAAGATGGCGTCGGCCCAAACGCTAAATTCGAGGCATCAAAACGTCCAGCTCACAAACCAATGGGTGGAAAACCTTAAAGCTGCTTTTAGTGGGAAAAAGAGGAAAGCTATATATGTGAATTAAGGAGTAAAAAAAAAAAACTACTTTAAAGATTATTATTAGGCACAATATCTTTATATGCTGTGATCTTTAAAGGTCACAGCTTTAAAGATCACATATTTTACTCTTTTCTTGAGTTCGTGTTTGAAGTTTTTATACCATTAAAAAGATATATGTGTGGTTTTAATGACCAAAAAAATATCTCTGTATAGTTTTGCATCTCCTCTCCCACGCATCTTGCTGGTTCTCTGTTCTGATAGTCAGACTGTTTCCTAACAGATTGCAGCCTACTACTGGAATTTGGTAAAACTGACTGATAAATGCAAATGGTGATGATCACTCAGTTACCTTACCTTTTTTCGATCTTGTAACTTTATAACTTAGAATGACAACTTTGTGTTCTGCGGTTAAGTAACTCAAAAGATGTAAAGTGGGTGTGGCTGTGCTCAGAGCTTTATCTCCTCCTGACATCACAAAGTCCTGGGAGTCCGTCTGGCTCACTTTAATGCAGTTTCTGCATGAGGTCCGTGTGTATTTCTCTGTGTTTCTCTGTGAGTTTTGACCTAGGCCTGATTCATAATCAGAAAAAACATGGAAATCTCACTTTCTACAATATGGGACCTTTAAGCCCACACCAGCCAGTTTGAGGCATTAATCAAACAAGAGGGGAGAAGCAGCTGACCTTTTCAATTTCCAAACGCTTAGCTTGTCTACCCTATGGTTTTGTTGTCCCGCTGAAATAGATTAGAAAAGAAAGTAGTGGAAATGTGTCCATGAATCACAATTTCCCAACTGGCTTGTTTTGCCACACCAACAATGCAGAAACTGAGATATATTTTAGGAGACTAAAGTGCAACCACAATATAATAGATATCTAAAATGTTTCATTCATAACCCCATTTCAACGTAGAGCTGAAAGGGAGCGTCTCTGTGTTTGGTGAGTTGTAGAGCTGAAATGCAACATGATGCGTCCCTCAGACTGCGAATGAGTTCTTCTCCCATCCGTCTCCATCCTCTAATACCAGTTCAGATGCTCATTTTGCCTGCAGACATTCTGACTTTTAATAATGAAGAAGCAGTGGATTTACTGTCTGTCACTGCAAGCAGTAAATTTTTAATCTTTGAGCGCCATTAAAGTGGAGGCTTAGAATGGAGAGGTAGACTGTGCGGTGGTAAATGTGTAGGCAGAGCGGCAGAGCTCGCTTCTTTAATCAACTGTGTTGACCTCAGTTCAGTTCAGTCACACTGACAAAACACATTAGCCAACACATGAACACAGCCAACACACACACACACACACTTCCTGCATCCACACAAACTCGCATGCACACTTACTTACAGACATACAAACAAGGACAGACTACATAGAGACACACACACACACACACACACACATACACACACACACAGTGATTAGAGACATAACGCTAGTGTCAGCAGAATCACTCTTTGGACACAAGAGCGGTGATTCAGTAAGCCAAATACTACACACACACACACACACACCGTCACAGACACACACACGTGCAGACTCACCGTTTGTGTGTTTTTGAACTTCAATTTCTCACACGTGGCATCCTAGCCAATAATCATCCAGCTTTAGGCAGAAACTTGACTAAACTTGTATGTACAGAAGCTCACAATAGACTGTGTCCAGTGCCACTATGTGTTCCTCACAGGCATTTTGCTGGTATTTGGAGAGGTCATGCATAATCAAGTCCCCTAAATTTGTGTGTGCGCGTATGTGTGTGTGTGTGTGTGTGTGTGTGTGTTTTACAGACACGTTTGCTTGATTTCAGCAGAGATCTGCATTCAACTTTTAAAGAAAATACTTGTTGATGTTAACCTGCATCCAACTTCTCCTAAAACTATGCAGCAGTTGCAACACTATTTATATGTACGTGTTTGGAACTTGTGTACTCAAACGCAACCTTAGTCGTGTTCACACCTGTGACCTCCTTAAAACTCATCTAACCGATTCTTTTTTGTGTGTGTGTGTGTGTGTGTGTGTGTGTGTGTGTGTGTGTGTGTGTGTGTGTGTGCGTGTGCGTGCGGGTGTGTGTGTGTGTGCAGGCCCGCTAACTGGTAAAGTGCAAACAAAGTGATAGAGCAAAAGAAGGTTTTTGATATGAGATTTTTTTTCATCTCTCTGAAATACCAACAGTCATCCAGGGAGAAATGTATCTCAGACGAGTATTTCTACACTGGCAGGAACTGCTTTAAATGAAAATGATTCAAAACTGCCACGAGATATTTTGAGAGCAGACAGAGTCTTCCAGGCGTGCTCTGATCAGATTATTCAGGGCTCTGGGTTTAATTGGACCAGAGCCAGCAGGAGCGCAGCGCCACATCCCCAGGTCCAAATCGTGTCCTGCCGGAGCTCAGCTCGGCTCCTGGCTCCAAGCTCCAAGCGTCTCCATTGTGAGACAGATATCCAAGGGATGACTATCAACCCTGTTCAAAGAGCTTCGGGTTTTTTTCCATCCTGCTTCCTACTTGTTCCAACATGTATTCCAACCACTCAATACTGACGCAGATAAAGAAACTGCAACTCCATCCACTCGTTTTTCACTCAGCTTCTCTTTGAAGATAACACTTAACACATGCACACACAACACGTGCTGAATCACCACTGTATAGTGTCTCTATTGCAAGACGAGGACAGATTTACTTTGTGCTGTCTTTCTTTCTAGCTCCCTTATTATGCCATTTGAAACATAATTGTATTTTTTGGAAAATCTTCTATTCAAAATTCATGCATGCTATACGAAAAAGTAAAATACGCAAGTTGAAGGGCAATCGGTGACAAATGTGAACATTTCACCCCTTCATATGAAATACTTCTTCAAGTATCAGAGGGTGGGTTCGTCGTCAAACTCGGGTCCTTTTTCAAACACTTGACTTTTGGAATTATGTGAAGACTGGCACAGCTGTGTTTAGGATGTTTGTGCGCTGATTGGTGCCTGGGCTAATGACATATCATTTGAGATCCTAGACGCCTTTTGTCCTAATCAGTGGGAAAAAAAAAATACAGTATGTACAACATCGAGTAACGGCATTAGTGTGTAGAAAGATTGACGCCGACCTGCTCGCGCTGCCTCGTCACGTCTCCCATTGCAAACATCAAATGGCTGATGAACAATATTTTTAAGGAAGCGTTATTTAGGAGAGTGTGTGGGTGGGTGTGTGTGTGTGTGTGTGTGTCTTTTGCAGATGCCTAGAGGAACCAGCAGCCAGTGGCAGTGTCAGAAAGCATCTCATCAGTGTTGGGGCGGAAGAAGAGAGGGAGGGAGGGAGGGAGGGAGGGAGGAAAAGAAAGAGAGCGCGGGAGATGAAGAAGGAAGCTTTGCAGGGTGTAGTGCAGAGCAACCTTCTCATCTGAAATTTCTCCTGTACATTCCTTCTCGTACAGGACCTCCATGAACCTGCCAAGCTACTTGCATTATTCATGGAACGAAGAGCAGGTACGGCGAGGAAAAATACCAGATGTCATAGTTCCTTCACTTTCAGCCGTGTCTTAGAGACACCACGACACCTCATAATGGTGAATGGACTGTATTTATGTGGCGCTTTTCTAGACTTATCGACCGTCAAAATCGCTTTTTGAGTACGAGTAACATTCACCCATTCACACAACGCTTCTGTACACAACACTTTTTCTGTTGCACATCATTCCCACACTGCCAGCACAGCCATCAAGGGCAATTTAGGGGTTAAGTGTCTTGCCCAAGGACTGGAGGAGCCCAAGGATCGGACCATGGTCCTTCTGGTACAGTGGCCAGCCCTCTCCATCTCCTGAGCCAAATGTTAATTGACATGGACCATTTGACAGGGTGACACTCTGCTGTGTTAACTGTGCCCACGTTGTGTGAGTGGCCCCTTGACAGAGAATGTTTAAAACGTTGTTTGTTCTCAATCTGCACGCACTGTAATAATAACATCAGGCTCAGCCACTTGCCCGTGGCTACAATTCTTTGTTTTTGGGGAACTGAAACAGAACACAGCAGAGCTCTGTTTCTCTCTCTGTGTGTGTGTGTGTGTGTGTGTGTGTGTGTGTGTGTGTGTGTGTGTGTGTGTGCACATTCGGCTCTGCGATGGCCAAGACCAATCAGCTCAACTCCTCAACTTCCGACGGAAACTTTGTCTAAGCAGCGGTTGGCCATAGGTGGGGAGGACAAGGGCGGATGGGGAGCGAGAACAACACAGATGAAAGGATGAGACAGAAAACTGTGTAAAGAGGCAGGAGAGAGCAGCGGTGAAAACAACGCTCGGAGGTAGAGCAAGAAAAAAGGAGAGGAGACAGAGGGAGCGGGCGAGCGGAGATGATAAAGTAAGGAGAAGGTGAGGTTAGGGGATGGGGAAATATGTGAGGATAATGCAGACTGAAGGACAGGAGGGGAGGTGAAAAAAAAGTGGGCAAAAACAGCAAAGAGCAAGAAAAGGGATCTCCAACTTGTTATCTATTCTTCCTCTGCTTGCTGTCTTTTGTGTCGTCCTCTATTTGTGTTACATCTACATTATTTCCTATCCTTATTAATCACTGTATATTGACTTGACTGTTTTTTTTTTATTATTGTTTAGTTTCAGTAAATCGCAGCTTCCACGAAGTTATAGCGGGCGACTTTCCATTATCCAAGTCAGGCAAATATATCACAGTGTTTTTTTAGCTTGCACTCCTGTCAGAGGTCAGCTGCAGATGGTGCCTCCGTCTTTCATTTGTAGTTGTTTTTATTGTCTCAGTTGTTTTCGTTGAGAATATGGAACATTCAAAAAGTTGCTCGGAGTCAAGAAGTGTCTCATTTCCAATCTAGGCCGCGTGGATTTATCTTATGGTGCAAAATTGTAAACGAAACATGCCAACCCCTATTACTTTGCAGCTTCACTATATAAGCATATACAATCTAATGCATTCGAATTCAGCGGTCCTCCAATAACGCAACAAATCAATTGTGACACTGTCAGAAGCAGCTCCACCGCAGTACTTGGGGATTGCGTCCAACTACACTGACTTCTTTTGTTTCTCCTTCCCTCTTCCCCATCAATTGGTCAATAATCCCCCACTTGTCACTCACTGTTACGGGCTGCCATGCGGTAATCAGCATCCATAACACCAAATATATATGTGCTGTATAAGTTCATGTTTCACATGGAAAATCATTTTTCAGGTCTTGTTGCACTGCATCTCAGGTTTGACGTCGGATGAGAACATTTGTTGATCGCCTTAACTCTTCAAATCCTCAACCACTCTATAGTAGCCGGCTGCATCAAGGGTCAGAGAGAGAAGGCAGGACAGACGGAGAAATCATCCCTCCGTTGTGTCTTGAGCTTTTTCTTGATGAAACTTGGTTTCAGTTTGAGTAGAAACACGGGTTTGGAGTCCAACTACAGCTCACTGAGACTGTGCCCTCATCTCACTTTTGAGCTTGAATTCTCCAGACCTCTGTAAAACTCGGCTATGCAAGATTAATTTGGGCCAAACCACAGCCATGTTTTATTCATCTCTGTGTTTCCTTTCCACACAATAGTTAAAGGGGATAAATGCTTCTTTCAGGTCGTAAGGACATAAATAAAAAAGAACCTTGACATACACTATAACTTTAAATGGGGTGACTAAAAGAAAGAACAAGAAATTTATTTACACAACTTATTTAATATTTTTACAACATATGGGACTGCTTGTAGTTCTTTTTACTTGTGCTTGTCGTCATCCTTGATAAATATCATCTTTCGCTCTGCTTCCGCTTGTATATCTGATCTTTTTCGCTGTGAAAGCAATTTAGTCTCATTGCCCTTTGGGAAAATCTGTGACATTTACATGGTCCATACTGAATCTATTGCCCAAACCTGCACAGTGCTGATCCTGCTCTTTCACTTGTCAAGAAGTCGGTCAGTGGTAACTTTTCAATTTGCCTACCTACCACATGAGAGACTGAAATGCATGGTGATGTCTAACACGGGGGCAACAAACAACACAAAGTTATCTGACGGATTTGACGTATCGACACGGTCTAAGGCGTCCTTGTGTGTGTGCATTGACACACACACACACAAAGAAATCTAAAATGAGGACTTGAAGCTGTTTCGCCTGTTAGATAAATGCTTATGTACTGATTCTTGCACCTTTTTAGGTAATATCTTGATGGCACTCATCATAAGTCGCTTTGGACAAAAGCCTCAGCTGAATGAATGTGATGTAATGTAAAAAATGTATATACAGTACAAGTCCTGCTGTTATGATATTATTCCCTTGCATCCATCCGTTCTGTTGCTTTGGGTCAGTGTGGCTGTAAGAAAAGAAAAAAACAGCTTTGACACTGCTCTCAAGAGCTTCATCCTTCAGCTCCTCCTCTGGGATCCTAATCCAGACAAGAT